>NC_034180.2:14551539-14786539 GCF_002021735.2 Oncorhynchus kisutch
CTGGATGTTCAATTTTTGCTGTGCTGTGTCTAGTTGAGATTAAATGAACACCGTGGATAGTTTTCAGCAAGTTGCAACATTGAAATGCAGAAATAAGCACTTTTCCATAAACAAGCTCTAAATCATGTTTGATGCACTCTGGATGTTCAATTTTTGCTGTGCTGTGTCTAGTTCAGATGAAATGAACGCTGTGGACAGTTTTCAGCAAGTTACAACATTGAAATGCAGAAATAAGCACTTTTCCATAAACAAGCTCTAAATCATGTTTGAAGCACTCTGGATAAAAAAAATGTTTTGTTATGTTTATTCGAGATGTTATGAAAACACTGTAGACTGTTTTCAGCAAGTTACAACATTGAAATGCAGAAATAAGCACTTTTCCATAAACAAGCTCTAAATCATGTTTGATGCACTCTGGATGTTCAATTTTTGCTGTGCTGTGTCTAGTTGAGATTAAATGAACACCGTGGATAGTTTTCAGCAAGTTGCAACATTGAAATGCAGAAATAAGCACTTTTCCATAAACAAGCTCTAAATCATGTTTGATGCACTCTGGATGTTCAATTTTTGCTGTGCTGTGTCTAGGTTGAGATTAAATGAACACCGTGGATAGTTTTCAGCAAGTTGCAACATTGAAATGCAGAAATAAGCACTTTTCCATAAACAAGCTCTAAATCATGTTTGAAGCACTCTGGATAAAAAAATGTTTTTGTTATGTTTATTCGAGATGTTATGAAAACACTGTAGACTGTTTTCAGCAAGTTACAACATTGAAATGCAGAAATAAGCACTTTTCCATAAACAAGCTCTAAATCATGTTTGATGCACTCTGGATGTTCAATTTTTGCTGTGCTGTGTCTAGTTGAGATTAAATGAACACCGTGGATAGTTTTCAGCAAGTTGCAACATTGAAATGCAGAAATAAGCACTTTTCCATAAACAAGCTCTAAATCATGTTTGAAGCACTCTGGATAAAAAAATGTTTTTGTTATGTTTATTCGAGATGTTATGAAAACACTGTAGACTGTTTTCAGCAAGTTACAACATTGAAATGCAGAATTAAGCACTTTTCCATAAACAAGCTCTAAATCATGTTTGATGCACTCTGGATGTTCAATTTTTGCTGTGCTGTGTCTAGTTCAGATAAAATGAACACCGTGGATAGTTTTCAGCAAGTTGCAACATTGAAATGCAGAAATAAGCACTTTTCCATAAACAAGCTCTAAATCATGTTTGATGCACTCTGGATGTTCAATTTTTGCTGTGCTGTGTCTAGTTCAGATGAAATGAACGCCGTGGACAGTTTTCAGCAAGTTACAACATTGAAATGCAGAAATAAGCACTTTTCCATAAACAAGCTCTAAATCATGTTTGAAGCACTCAGGATTTAAAAAAAGTAGTTCTGTTGAAACTAGATGAATAGGAACACTGTGGACAATTTTAGGCAAGTTGCAACATTGAAATTCAGTAATAACCACTTTTCCCCCCAAAACACATCTAAATCATGTTTGATGCATTCAGGATGTAAAAAAAATGTTCTGCTTAAACTATTGGAACACTGTTGAACAATTTTCAAAGGGTTGCAGATTGAAATTCAGAAATAAGCACTTTTCCATAAACAAGCTCTAAATCATGTTTGATGCACTCTGGATGTATTTTTTTTTTGCAGAACTGTTGAAACTAGATGATAGGAACACTGTGGACAATTTTCAGCAAGTTGCAACATTGAAATTCAGTAATAACCACTTTTCCATAAACAAGGTCTTAATCATGTTTGATGCACTCAGGATAAAAAAAGTAGTTCTGTTTAAACTAGATGAATAGGAACACTGTGGACAATTTTAGGCAAGTTGCAACATTGAAATTCAGTAATAACCACTTTTCCCCCCAAAACACATCTAAATCATGTTTGATGCATTCAGGATGTAAAAAAAAAAATTCTGCTTAAACTATTGGAACACTGTGGACAATTTTCAACAAGTTGCAAGATTGAAATTCAGAAATAAGCACTCTTCCATAAACAAGCTCTAAATCATGTTTGATGCACTCTGGATGTAATTTTTCTTGCAGAACTGTTGAAACTAGATGATAGGAACACTGTGGACAATTTTCAGCAAGTTGCAATATTGAAAGTCAGTAATAACCACTTTTCCATGAACAAGGTCTAAATCATGTTTGATGCACTCAGGATGTTAAAAAAGTTGTTCTGTTTAAACTAGATGAATAGGAACACTGTGGACAATTTTCAGCAAGTTGCAACATTGAAATTCAGTAATAACCACTTTTCCCCCCAAAACACATCTAAATCATGTTTGATGCATTCAGGATGTAAAAAAAAATGTTCTGCTTAAACTATTGGAACACTGTGGACAATTTTCAACAAGTTGCAAGATTGAAATTCAGAAATAAGCACTTTTCCATAAACAAGCTCTAAATCATGTTTGATGCACTCTGGATAAAAAAATTTTTTTGTTATGTTTATTCGAGATGTTATGAAAACACTGTAGACTGTTTTCAGCAAGTTACAACATTGAAATGCAGAATTAAGCACTTTTCCATAAACAAGCTCTAAATCATGTTTGATGCACTCTGGATGTTCAATTTTTGCTGTGCTGTGTCTAGTTGAGATTAAATGAACACCGTGGATAGTTTTCAGCAAGTTGCAACATTGAAATGCAGAAATAAGCACTTTTCCATAAACAAGCTCTAAATCATGTTTGAAGCACTCTGGATAAAAAAAATGTTTTGTTATGTTTATTCGAGATGTTATGAAAACACTGTAGACTGTTTTCAGCAAGTTACAACATTGAAATGCAGAAATAAGCACTTTTCCATAAACAAGCTCTAAATCATGTTTGATGCACTCTGGATGTTCAATTTTTGCTGTGCTGTGTCTAGTTGAGATTAAATGAACACCGTGGATAGTTTTCAGCAAGTTGCAACATTGAAATGCAGAAATAAGCACTTTTCCATAAACAAGCTCTAAATCATGTTTGATGCACTCTGGATGTTCAATTTTTGCTGTGCTGTGTCTAGGTTGAGATTAAATGAACACCGTGGATAGTTTTCAGCAAGTTGCAACATTGAAATGCAGAAATAAGCACTTTTCCATAAACAAGCTCTAAATCATGTTTGAAGCACTCTGGATAAAAAAATGTTTTTGTTATGTTTATTCGAGATGTTATGAAAACACTGTAGACTGTTTTCAGCAAGTTACAACATTGAAATGCAGAAATAAGCACTTTTCCATAAACAAGCTCTAAATCATGTTTGATGCACTCTGGATGTTCAATTTTTGCTGTGCTGTGTCTAGTTGAGATTAAATGAACACCGTGGATAGTTTTCAGCAAGTTGCAACATTGAAATGCAGAAATAAGCACTTTTCCATAAACAAGCTCTAAATCATGTTTGAAGCACTCTGGATAAAAAAATGTTTTTGTTATGTTTATTCGAGATGTTATGAAAACACTGTAGACTGTTTTCAGCAAGTTACAACATTGAAATGCAGAATTAAGCACTTTTCCATAAACAAGCTCTAAATCATGTTTGATGCACTCTGGATGTTCAATTTTTGCTGTGCTGTGTCTAGTTCAGATAAAATGAACACCGTGGATAGTTTTCAGCAAGTTGCAACATTGAAATGCAGAAATAAGCACTTTTCCATAAACAAGCTCTAAATCATGTTTGATGCACTCTGGATGTTCAATTTTTGCTGTGCTGTGTCTAGTTCAGATGAAATGAACGCCGTGGACAGTTTTCAGCAAGTTACAACATTGAAATGCAGAAATAAGCACTTTTCCATAAACAAGCTCTAAATCATGTTTGAAGCACTCAGGATTTTAAAAAAGTAGTTCTGTTGAAACTAGATGAATAGGAACACTGTGGACAATTTTAGGCAAGTTGCAACATTGAAATTCAGTAATAACCACTTTTCCCCCCAAAACACATCTAAATCATGTTTGATGCATTCAGGATGTAAAAAAAAATGTTCTGCTTAAACTATTGGAACACTGTGGACAATTTTCAAAGGGTTGCAAGATTGAAATTCAGAAATAAGCACTTTTCCATAAACAAGCTCTAAATCATGTTTGATGCACTCTGGATGTATTTTTTTTTTGCAGAACTGTTGAAACTAGATGATAGGAACACTGTGGACAATTTTCAGCAAGTTGCAACATTGAAATTCAGTAATAACCACTTTTCCATAAACAAGGTCTTAATCATGTTTGATGCACTCAGGATAAAAAAAAGTAGTTCTGTTTAAACTAGATGAATAGGAACACTGTGGACAATTTTAGGCAAGTTGCAACATTGAAATTCAGTAATAACCACTTTTCCCCCCAAAACACATCTAAATCATGTTTGATGCATTCAGGATGTAAAAAAAAAAATTCTGCTTAAACTATTGGAACACTGTGGACAATTTTCAACAAGTTGCAAGATTGAAATTCAGAAATAAGCACTCTTCCATAAACAAGCTCTAAATCATGTTTGATGCACTCTGGATGTAATTTTTCTTGCAGAACTGTTGAAACTAGATGATAGGAACACTGTGGACAATTTTCAGCAAGTTGCAATATTGAAAGTCAGTAATAACCACTTTTCCATGAACAAGGTCTAAATCATGTTTGATGCACTCAGGATGTTAAAAAAAGTTGTTCTGTTTAAACTAGATGAATAGGAACACTGTGGACAATTTTCAGCAAGTTGCAACATTGAAATTCAGTAATAACCACTTTTCCCCCCAAAACACATCTAAATCATGTTTGATGCATTCAGGATGTAAAAAAAAATGTTCTGCTTAAACTATTGGAACACTGTGGACAATTTTCAACAAGTTGCAAGATTGAAATTCAGAAATAAGCACTTTTCCATAAACAAGCTCTAAATCATGTTTGATGCACTCTGGATAAAAAAATGTTTTTGTTATGTTTATTCGAGATGTTATGAAAACACTGTAGACTGTTTTCAGCAAGTTACAACATTGAAATGCAGAATTAAGCACTTTTCCATAAACAAGCTCTAAATCATGTTTGATGCACTCTGGATGTTCAATTTTTGCTGTGCTGTGTCTAGTTGAGATTAAATGAACACCGTGGATAGTTTTCAGCAAGTTGCAACATTGAAATGCAGAAATAAGCACTTTTCCATAAACAAGCTCTAAATCATGTTTGATGCACTCTGGATGTTCAATTTTTGCTGTGCTCTGTGTCTAGTTCAGATGAAATGAACGCCGTGGACAGTTTTCAGCAAGTTGCAACATTGAAATGCAGAAGTAAAGCTCTTTTCCATAAACAAGCTCTAAATCATGTTTGATGCACTCTGGATGTTCAATTTTTGCTGTGCTGTGTCTAGTTGAGATTAAATGAACACCGTGGATAGTTTTCAGCAAGTTGCAACATTGAAATGCAGAAATAAGCACTTTTCCATAAACAAGCTCTAAATCATGTTTGATGCACTCTGGATGTTCAATTTTTGCTGTGCTGTGTCTAGGTTGAGATTAAATGAACACCGTGGATAGTTTTCAGCAAGTTGCAACATTGAAATGCAGAAATAAGCACTTTTCCATAAACAAGCTCTAAATCATGTTTGAAGCACTCTGGATAAAAAATTTTTTTTGTTATGTTTATTCGAGATGTTATGAAAACACTGTAGACTGTTTTCAGCAAGTTACAACATTGAAATGCAGAAATAAGCACTTTTCCATAAACAAGCTCTAAATCATGTTTGATGCACTCTGGATGTTCAATTTTTGCTGTGCTGTGTCTAGTTGAGATTAAATGAACACCGTGGATAGTTTTCAGCAAGTTGCAACATTGAAATGCAGAAATAAGCACTTTTCCATAAACAAGCTCTAAATCATGTTTGAAGCACTCTGGATAAAAAAATGTTTTTGTTATGTTTATTCGAGATGTTATGAAAACACTGTAGACTGTTTTCAGCAAGTTACAACATTGAAATGCAGAAATAAGCACTTTTCCATAAACAAGCTCTAAATCATGTTTGATGCACTCTGGATGTTCAATTTTTGCTGTGCTGTGTCTAGTTCAGATGAAATGAACGCTGTGGACAGTTTTCAGCAAGTTACAACATTGAAATGCAGAAATAAGCACTTTTCCATAAACAAGCTCTAAATCATGTTTGAAGCACTCTGGATAAAAAATGTTTTTGTTATGTTTATTCGAGATGTTATGAAAACACTGTAGATTGTTTTCAGCAAGTTACAACATTGAAATGCAGAAATAAGCACTTTTCCATAAACAAGCTCTAAATCATGTTTGATGCACTCTGGATGTTCAATTTTTGCTGTGCTCTGTGTCTAGTTCAGATGAAATGAACGCCGTGGACAGTTTTCAGCAAGTTGCAACATTGAAATGCAGAAGTAAAGCTCTTTTCCATAAACAAGCTCTAAATCATGTTTGATGCACTTTGGATGTTCAATTTTTGCTGTGCTGTGTCTAGTTGAGATTAAATGAACACCGTGGATAGTTTTCAGCAAGTTGCAACATTGAAATGCAGAAATAAGCACTTTTCCATAAACAAGCTCTAAATCATGTTTGATGCACTCTGGATGTTCAATTTTTGCTGTGCTGTGTCTAGGTTGAGATTAAATGAACACCGTGGATAGTTTTCAGCAAGTTGCAACATTGAAATGCAGAAATAAGCACTTTTCCATAAACAAGCTCTAAATCATGTTTGAAGCACTCTGGATAAAAAATTTTTTTTGTTATGTTTATTCGAGATGTTATGAAAACACTGTAGACTGTTTTCAGCAAGTTACAACATTGAAATGCAGAAATAAGCACTTTTCCATAAACAAGCTCTAAATCATGTTTGATGCACTCTGGATGTTCAATTTTTGCTGTGCTGTGTCTAGTTGAGATTAAATGAACACCGTGGATAGTTTTCAGCAAGTTGCAACATTGAAATGCAGAAATAAGCACTTTTCCATAAACAAGCTCTAAATCATGTTTGAAGCACTCTGGATAAAAAAATGTTTTTGTTATGTTTATTCGAGATGTTATGAAAACACTGTAGACTGTTTTCAGCAAGTTACAACATTGAAATGCAGAAATAAGCACTTTTCCATAAACAAGCTCTAAATCATGTTTGATGCACTCTGGATGTTCAATTTTTGCTGTGCTGTGTCTAGTTCAGATGAAATGAACGCTGTGGACAGTTTTCAGCAAGTTACAACTTTGAAATGCAGAAATAAGCACTTTTCCATAAACAAGCTCTAAATCATGTTTGAAGCACTCTGGATAAAAAATGTTTTTGTTATGTTTATTCGAGATGTTATGAAAACACTGTAGATTGTTTTCAGCAAGTTACAACATTGAAATGCAGAAATAAGCACTTTTCCATAAACAAGCTCTAAATCATGTTTGATGCACTCTGGATGTTCAATTTTTGCTGTGCTCTGTGTCTAGTTCAGATGAAATGAACGCCGTGGACAGTTTTCAGCAAGTTGCAACATTGAAATGCAGAAGTAAAGCTCTTTTCCATAAACAAGCTCTAAATCATGTTTGATGCACTTTGGATGTTCAATTTTTGCTGTGCTGTGTCTAGTTGAGATTAAATGAACACCGTGGATAGTTTTCAGCAAGTTGCAACATTGAAATGCAGAAATAAGCACTTTTCCATAAACAAGCTCTAAATCATGTTTGATGCACTCTGGATGTTCAATTTTTGCTGTGCTGTGTCTAGTTCAGATGAAATGAACGCTGTGGACAGTTTTCAGCAAGTTACAACATTGAAATGCAGAAATAAGCACTTTTCCATAAACAAGCTCTAAATCATGTTTGAAGCACTCTGGATAAAAAAAATGTTTTGTTATGTTTATTCGAGATGTTATGAAAACACTGTAGACTGTTTTCAGCAAGTTACAACATTGAAATGCAGAAATAAGCACTTTTCCATAAACAAGCTCTAAATCATGTTTGATGCACTCTGGATGTTCAATTTTTGCTGTGCTGTGTCTAGTTGAGATTAAATGAACACCGTGGATAGTTTTCAGCAAGTTGCAACATTGAAATGCAGAAATAAGCACTTTTCCATAAACAAGCTCTAAATCATGTTTGATGCACTCTGGATGTTCAATTTTTGCTGTGCTGTGTCTAGGTTGAGATTAAATGAACACCGTGGATAGTTTTCAGCAAGTTGCAACATTGAAATGCAGAAATAAGCACTTTTCCATAAACAAGCTCTAAATCATGTTTGAAGCACTCTGGATAAAAAAATGTTTTTGTTATGTTTATTCGAGATGTTATGAAAACACTGTAGACTGTTTTCAGCAAGTTACAACATTGAAATGCAGAAATAAGCACTTTTCCATAAACAAGCTCTAAATCATGTTTGATGCACTCTGGATGTTCAATTTTTGCTGTGCTGTGTCTAGTTCAGATAAAATGAACACCATGGATAGTTTTCAGCAAGTTGCAACATTGAAATGCAGAAATAAGCACTTTTCCATAAACAAGCTCTAAATCATGTTTGATGCACTCTGGATGTTCAATTTTTGCTGTGCTGTGTCTAGTTCAGATGAAATGAACGCCGTGGACAGTTTTCAGCAAGTTACAACATTGAAATGCAGAAATAAGCACTTTTCCATAAACAAGCTCTAAATCATGTTTGAAGCACTCAGGATTTTAAAAAAGTAGTTCTGTTGAAACTAGATGAATAGGAACACTGTGGACAATTTTAGGCAAGTTGCAACATTGAAATTCAGTAATAACCACTTTTCCCCCCAAAACACATCTAAATCATGTTTGATGCATTCAGGATGTAAAAAAAAATGTTCTGCTTAAACTATTGGAACACTGTGGACAATTTTCAAAGGGTTGCAAGATTGAAATTCAGAAATAAGCACTTTTCCATAAACAAGCTCTAAATCATGTTTGATGCACTCTGGATGTATTTTTTTTTGCAGAACTGTTGAAACTAGATGATAGGAACACTGTGGACAATTTTCAGCAAGTTGCAACATTGAAATTCAGTAATAACCACTTTTCCATAAACAAGGTCTTAATCATGTTTGATGCACTCAGGATAAAAAAGTAGTTCTGTTTAAACTAGATGAATAGGAACACTGTGGACAATTTTAGGCAAGTTGCAACATTGAAATTCAGTAATAACCACTTTTCCCCCCAAAACACATCTAAATCATGTTTGATGCATTCAGGATGTAAAAAAAAAAATTCTGCTTAAACTATTGGAACACTGTGGACAATTTTCAACAAGTTGCAAGATTGAAATTCAGAAATAAGCACTCTTCCATAAACAAGCTCTAAATCATGTTTGATGCACTCTGGATGTAATTTTTCTTGCAGAACTGTTGAAACTAGATGATAGGAACACTGTGGACAATTTTCAGCAAGTTGCAATATTGAAAGTCAGTAATAACCACTTTTCCATGAACAAGGTCTAAATCATGTTTGATGCACTCAGGATGTTAAAAAAAGTTGTTCTGTTTAAACTAGATGAATAGGAACACTGTGGACAATTTTCAGCAAGTTGCAACATTGAAATTCAGTAATAACCACTTTTCCCCCCAAAACACATCTAAATCATGTTTGATGCATTCAGGATGTAAAAAAAAATGTTCTGCTTAAACTATTGGAACACTGTGGACAATTTTCAACAAGTTGCAAGATTGAAATTCAGAAATAAGCACTTTTCCATAAACAAGCTCTAAATCATGTTTGATGCACTCTGGATGTAATTTTTTTTGCAGAACTGTTGAAACTAGATGATAGGAACACTGTGGACAATTTTCAGCAAGTTGCAACATTGAAATTCAGTAATAACCACTTTTCCATAAACAAGGTCTAAATCATGTTTGATGCACTCTGGATGTTCAATTTTTGCTGTGCTGTGTCTAGTTGAGATTAAATGAACACCGTGGATAGTTTTCAGCAAGTTGCAACATTGAAATGCAGAAATAAGCACTTTTCCATAAACAAGCTCTAAATCATGTTTGATGCACTCTGGATGTTCAATTTTTGCTGTGCTGTGTCTAGGTTGAGATTAAATGAACACCGTGGATAGTTTTCAGCAAGTTGCAACATTGAAATGCAGAAATAAGCACTTTTCCATAAACAAGCTCTAAATCATGTTTGAAGCACTCTGGATAAAAAAATGTTTTTGTTATGTTTATTCGAGATGTTATGAAAACACTGTAGACTGTTTTCAGCAAGTTACAACATTGAAATGCAGAAATAAGCACTTTTCCATAAACAAGCTCTAAATCATGTTTGATGCACTCTGGATGTTCAATTTTTGCTGTGCTGTGTCTAGTTGAGATTAAATGAACACCGTGGATAGTTTTCAGCAAGTTGCAACATTGAAATGCAGAAATAAGCACTTTTCCATAAACAAGCTCTAAATCATGTTTGAAGCACTCTGGATAAAAAAATGTTTTTGTTATGTTTATTCGAGATGTTATGAAAACACTGTAGACTGTTTTCAGCAAGTTACAACATTGAAATGCAGAATTAAGCACTTTTCCATAAACAAGCTCTAAATCATGTTTGATGCACTCTGGATGTTCAATTTTTGCTGTGCTGTGTCTAGTTCAGATAAAATGAACACCATGGATAGTTTTCAGCAAGTTGCAACATTGAAATGCAGAAATAAGCACTTTTCCATAAACAAGCTCTAAATCATGTTTGATGCACTCTGGATGTTCAATTTTTGCTGTGCTGTGTCTAGTTCAGATGAAATGAACGCCGTGGACAGTTTTCAGCAAGTTACAACATTGAAATGCAGAAATAAGCACTTTTCCATAAACAAGCTCTAAATCATGTTTGAAGCACTCAGGATTTTAAAAAAGTAGTTCTGTTGAAACTAGATGAATAGGAACACTGTGGACAATTTTAGGCAAGTTGCAACATTGAAATTCAGTAATAACCACTTTTCCCCCCAAAACACATCTAAATCATGTTTGATGCATTCAGGATGTAAAAAAAAATGTTCTGCTTAAACTATTGGAACACTGTGGACAATTTTCAAAGGGTTGCAAGATTGAAATTCAGAAATAAGCACTTTTCCATAAACAAGCTCTAAATCATGTTTGATGCACTCTGGATGTATTTTTTTTGCAGAACTGTTGAAACTAGATGATAGGAACACTGTGGACAATTTTCAGCAAGTTGCAACATTGAAATTCAGTAATAACCACTTTTCCATAAACAAGGTCTTAATCATGTTTGATGCACTCAGGATAAAAAAAGTAGTTCTGTTTAAACTAGATGAATAGGAACACTGTGGACAATTTTAGGCAAGTTGCAACATTGAAATTCAGTAATAACCACTTTTCCCCCCAAAACACATCTAAATCATGTTTGATGCATTCAGGATGTAAAAAAAAAAATTCTGCTTAAACTATTGGAACACTGTGGACAATTTTCAACAAGTTGCAAGATTGAAATTCAGAAATAAGCACTCTTCCATAAACAAGCTCTAAATCATGTTTGATGCACTCTGGATGTAATTTTTCTTGCAGAACTGTTGAAACTAGATGATAGGAACACTGTGGACAATTTTCAGCAAGTTGCAATATTGAAAGTCAGTAATAACCACTTTTCCATGAACAAGGTCTAAATCATGTTTGATGCACTCAGGATGTTAAAAAAAGTTGTTCTGTTTAAACTAGATGAATAGGAACACTGTGGACAATTTTCAGCAAGTTGCAACATTGAAATTCAGTAATAACCACTTTTCCCCCCAAAACACATCTAAATCATGTTTGATGCATTCAGGATGTAAAAAAAAAATGTTCTGCTTAAACTATTGGAACACTGTGGACAATTTTCAACAAGTTGCAAGATTGAAATTCAGAAATAAGCACTTTTCCATAAACAAGCTCTAAATCATGTTTGATGCACTCTGGATGTAATTTTTTTTGCAGAACTGTTGAAACTAGATGATAGGAACACTGTGGACAATTTTCAGCAAGTTGCAACATTGAAATTCAGTAATAACCACTTTTCCATAAACAAGGTCTAAATCATGTTTGATGCACTCTGGATGTTCAATTTTTGCTGTGCTGTGTCTAGTTGAGATTAAATGAACACCGTGGATAGTTTTCAGCAAGTTGCAACATTGAAATGCAGAAATAAGCACTTTTCCATAAACAAGCTCTAAATCATGTTTGATGCACTCTGGATGTTCAATTTTTGCTGTGCTGTGTCTAGGTTGAGATTAAATGAACACCGTGGATAGTTTTCAGCAAGTTGCAACATTGAAATGCAGAAATAAGCACTTTTCCATAAACAAGCTCTAAATCATGTTTGAAGCACTCTGGATAAAAAAATGTTTTTGTTATGTTTATTCGAGATGTTATGAAAACACTGTAGACTGTTTTCAGCAAGTTACAACATTGAAATGCAGAAATAAGCACTTTTCCATAAACAAGCTCTAAATCATGTTTGATGCACTCTGGATATTCAATTTTTGCTGTGCTGTGTCTAGTTGAGATTAAATGAACACCGTGGATAGTTTTCAGCAAGTTGCAACATTGAAATGCAGAAATAAGCACTTTTCCATAAACAAGCTCTAAATCATGTTTGAAGCACTCTGGATAAAAAAATGTTTTTGTTATGTTTATTCGAGATGTTATGAAAACACTGTAGACTGTTTTCAGCAAGTTACAACATTGAAATGCAGAATTAAGCACTTTTCCATAAACAAGCTCTAAATCATGTTTGATGCACTCTGGATGTTCAATTTTTGCTGTGCTGTGTCTAGTTCAGATAAAATGAACACCATGGATAGTTTTCAGCAAGTTGCAACATTGAAATGCAGAAATAAGCACTTTTCCATAAACAAGCTCTAAATCATGTTTGATGCACTCTGGATGTTCAATTTTTGCTGTGCTGTGTCTAGTTCAGATGAAATGAACGCCGTGGACAGTTTTCAGCAAGTTACAACATTGAAATGCAGAAATAAGCACTTTTCCATAAACAAGCTCTAAATCATGTTTGAAGCACTCAGGATTTTAAAAAAGTAGTTCTGTTGAAACTAGATGAATAGGAACACTGTGGACAATTTTAGGCAAGTTGCAACATTGAAATTCAGTAATAACCACTTTTCCCCCCAAAACACATCTAAATCATGTTTGATGCATTCAGGATGTAAAAAAAAATGTTCTGCTTAAACTATTGGAACACTGTGGACAATTTTCAAAGGGTTGCAAGATTGAAATTCAGAAATAAGCACTTTTCCATAAACAAGGTCTTAATCATGTTTGATGCACTCAGGATAAAAAAAGTAGTTCTGTTTAAACTAGATGAATAGGAACACTGTGGACAATTTTAGGCAAGTTGCAACATTGAAATTCAGTAATAACCACTTTTCCCCCCAAAACACATCTAAATCATGTTTGATGCATTCAGGATGTAAAAAAAAAAATTCTGCTTAAACTATTGGAACACTGTGGACAATTTTCAACAAGTTGCAAGATTGAAATTCAGAAATAAGCACTCTTCCATAAACAAGCTCTAAATCATGTTTGATGCACTCTGGATGTAATTTTTCTTGCAGAACTGTTGAAACTAGATGATAGGAACACTGTGGACAATTTTCAGCAAGTTGCAATATTGAAAGTCAGTAATAACCACTTTTCCATGAACAAGGTCTAAATCATGTTTGATGCACTCAGGATGTTAAAAAAAGTTGTTCTGTTTAAACTAGATGAATAGGAACACTGTGGACAATTTTCAGCAAGTTGCAACATTGAAATTCAGTAATAACCACTTTTCCCCCCAAAACACATCTAAATCATGTTTGATGCATTCAGGATGTAAAAAAAAATGTTCTGCTTAAACTATTGGAACACTGTGGACAATTTTCAACAAGTTGCAAGATTGAAATTCAGAAATAAGCACTTTTCCATAAACAAGCTCTAAATCATGTTTGATGCACTCTGGATGTAATTTTTTTTGCAGAACTGTTGAAACTAGATGATAGGAACACTGTGGACAATTTTCAGCAAGTTGCAACATTGAAATTCAGTAATAACCACTTTTCCATAAACAAGGTCTAAATCATGTTTGATGCACTCAGGATTTAAAAAAAGTAGTTCTGTTGAAACTAGATGAATAGGAACACTGTGGACAATTTTAGGCAAATTGCAACATTGAAATTCAGTAATAACCACTTTTCCCCCCAAAACACATCTAAATCATGTTTGATGCATTCAGGATGTAAAAAAAAAAATTCTGCTTAAACTATTGGAACACTGTGGACAATTTTCAAAGGGTTGCAAGATTGAAATTCAGAAATAAGCACTTTTCCATAAACAAGCTCTAAATCATGTTTGATGCACTCTGGATGTATTTTTTTTTGCAGAACTGTTGAAACTAGATGATAGGAACACTGTGGACAATTTTCAGCAAGTTGCAACATTGAAATTCAGTAATAACCACTTTTCCATAAACAAGGTCTTAATCATGTTTGATGCACTCAGGATAAAAAAAAGTAGTTCTGTTTAAACTAGATGAATAGGAACACTGTGGACAATTTTAGGCAAGTTGCAACATTGAAATTCAGTAATAACCACTTTTCCCCCCAAAACACATCTAAATCATGTTTGATGCATTCAGGATGTAAAAAAAAAAATTCTGCTTAAACTATTGGAACACTGTGGACAATTTTCAACAAGTTGCAAGATTGAAATTCAGAAATAAGCACTCTTCCATAAACAAGCTCTAAATCATGTTTGATGCACTCTGGATGTAATTTTTCTTGCAGAACTGTTGAAACTAGATGATAGGAACACTGTGGACAATTTTCAGCAAGTTGCAATATTGAAAGTCAGTAATAACCACTTTTCCATGAACAAGGTCTAAATCATGTTTGATGCACTCAGGATGTTAAAAAAAGTTGTTCTGTTTAAACTAGATGAATAGGAACACTGTGGACAATTTTCAGCAAGTTGCAACATTGAAATTCAGTAATAACCACTTTTCCCCCCAAAACACATCTAAATCATGTTTGATGCATTCAGGATGTAAAAAAAAATGTTCTGCTTAAACTATTGGAACACTGTGGACAATTTTCAACAAGTTGCAAGATTGAAATTCAGAAATAAGCACTTTTCCATAAACAAGCTCTAAATCATGTTTGATGCACTCTGGATGTAATTTTTTTTGCAGAACTGTTGAAACTAGATGATAGGAACACTGTGGACAATTTTCAGCAAGTTGCAACATTGAAATTCAGTAATAACCACTTTTCCATAAACAAGGTCTAAATCATGTTTGATGCACTCAGGATTTAAAAAAAGTAGTTCTGTTGAAACTAGATGAATAGGAACACTGTGGACAATTTTAGGCAAATTGCAACATTGAAATTCAGTAATAACCACTTTTCCCCCCAAAACACATCTAAATCATGTTTGATGCATTCAGGATGTAAAAAAAAATGTTCTGCTTAAACTATTGGAACACTGTGGACAATTTTCAACAAGTTGCAAGATTGAAATTCAGAAATAAGCACTTTTCCATAAACAAGCTCTAAATCATGTTTGATGCACTCTGGATGTATTTTTTATGCAGAACTGTTGAAACTAGATGATAGGAACACTGTGGACAATTTTCAGCAAGTTGCAACATTGAAATTCAGTAATAACCACTTTTCCATAAACAAGGTCTTAATCATGTTTGATGCACTCAGGATAAAAAAAGTAGTTCTGTTTAAACTAGATGAATAGGAACACTGTGGACAATTTTAGGCAAGTTGCAACATTGAAATTCAGTAATAACCACTTTTCCCCCCAAAAAACTTCTAAATCATGTTTGTAAAAAAAGGATGTAAAAAAAAAATTCTGCTTAAACTATTGGAACACTGTGGACCATTTTCAACAGGTTGCAAGATTGAAATTCAGAAATAAGCACAATTCCATAAACAAGCTCTAAATCATGTTTGATGCACTCTGGAGGTAATTTTTCTTGCAGAACTGTTGAAACTAGATGATAGGAACACTGTGGACAATTTTCAGCAAGTTGCAACATTGAAATTCAGTAATAACCACTTTTCCCCCCAAAACACATCTAAATCATGTTTGATGCATTCAGGATGTAAAAAAAAATGTTCTGCTTAAACTATTGGAACACTGTGGACAATTTTCAACAAGTTGCAAGATTGAAATTCAGAAATAAGCACTTTTCCATAAACAAGCTCTAAATCATGTTTGATGCACTCTGGATGTAATTTTTTTTGCAGAACTGTTGAAACTAGATGATAGGAACACTGTGGACAATTTTCAGCAAGTTGCAACATTGAAATTCAGTAATAACCACTTTTCCATAAACAAGGTCTAAATCATGTTTGATGCACTCAGGATTTAAAAAAAGTAGTTCTGTTGAAACTAGATGAATAGGAACACTGTGGACAATTTTAGGCAAATTGCAACATTGAAATTCAGTAATAACCACTTTTCCCCCCAAAACACATCTAAATCATGTTTGATGCATTCAGGATGTAAAAAAAAAAATTCTGCTTAAACTATTGGAACACTGTGGACAATTTTCAAAGGGTTGCAAGATTGAAATTCAGAAATAAGCACTTTTCCATAAACAAGCTCTAAATCATGTTTGATGCACTCTGGATGTATTTTTTTTTGCAGAACTGTTGAAACTAGATGATAGGAACACTGTGGACAATTTTCAGCAAGTTGCAACATTGAAATTCAGTAATAACCACTTTTCCATAAACAAGGTCTTAATCATGTTTGATGCACTCAGGATAAAAAAAAGTAGTTCTGTTTAAACTAGATGAATAGGAACACTGTGGACAATTTTAGGCAAGTTGCAACATTGAAATTCAGTAATAACCACTTTTCCCCCCAAAACACATCTAAATCATGTTTGATGCATTCAGGATGTAAAAAAAAAAATTCTGCTTAAACTATTGGAACACTGTGGACAATTTTCAACAAGTTGCAAGATTGAAATTCAGAAATAAGCACTCTTCCATAAACAAGCTCTAAATCATGTTTGATGCACTCTGGATGTAATTTTTCTTGCAGAACTGTTGAAACTAGATGATAGGAACACTGTGGACAATTTTCAGCAAGTTGCAATATTGAAAGTCAGTAATAACCACTTTTCCATGAACAAGGTCTAAATCATGTTTGATGCACTCAGGATGTTAAAAAAAGTTGTTCTGTTTAAACTAGATGAATAGGAACACTGTGGACAATTTTCAGCAAGTTGCAACATTGAAATTCAGTAATAACCACTTTTCCCCCCAAAACACATCTAAATCATGTTTGATGCATTCAGGATGTAAAAAAAAATGTTCTGCTTAAACTATTGGAACACTGTGGACAATTTTCAACAAGTTGCAAGATTGAAATTCAGAAATAAGCACTTTTCCATAAACAAGCTCTAAATCATGTTTGATGCACTCTGGATGTAATTTTTTTTGCAGAACTGTTGAAACTAGATGATAGGAACACTGTGGACAATTTTCAGCAAGTTGCAACATTGAAATTCAGTAATAACCACTTTTCCATAAACAAGGTCTAAATCATGTTTGATGCACTCAGGATTTAAAAAAAGTAGTTCTGTTGAAACTAGATGAATAGGAACACTGTGGACAATTTTAGGCAAATTGCAACATTGAAATTCAGTAATAACCACTTTTCCCCCCAAAACACATCTAAATCATGTTTGATGCATTCAGGATGTAAAAAAAAATGTTCTGCTTAAACTATTGGAACACTGTGGACAATTTTCAACAAGTTGCAAGATTGAAATTCAGAAATAAGCACTTTTCCATAAACAAGCTCTAAATCATGTTTGATGCACTCTGGATGTATTTTTTATGCAGAACTGTTGAAACTAGATGATAGGAACACTGTGGACAATTTTCAGCAAGTTGCAACATTGAAATTCAGTAATAACCACTTTTCCATAAACAAGGTCTTAATCATGTTTGATGCACTCAGGATAAAAAAAGTAGTTCTGTTTAAACTAGATGAATAGGAACACTGTGGACAATTTTAGGCAAGTTGCAACATTGAAATTCAGTAATAACCACTTTTCCCCCCAAAAAACTTCTAAATCATGTTTGTAAAAAAAGGATGTAAAAAAAAAATTCTGCTTAAACTATTGGAACACTGTGGACCATTTTCAACAGGTTGCAAGATTGAAATTCAGAAATAAGCACAATTCCATAAACAAGCTCTAAATCATGTTTGATGCACTCTGGAGGTAATTTTTCTTGCAGAACTGTTGAAACTAGATGATAGGAACACTGTGGACAATTTTCAGCAAGTTGCAATATTGAAAGTCAGTAATAACCACTTTTCCATGAACAAGGTCTAAATCATGTTTGATGCACTCAGGATGTTAAAAAAAAGTTGTTCTGTTTAAACTAGATGAATAGGAACACTGTGGAATATTTTCAGCAAGTTGCAACATTGAAATTCAGTAATAACCACTTTTCCCCCCAAAACACATCTAAATCATGTTTGATGCATTCAGGATGTAAAAAAAATGTTCTGCTTAAACTATTGCAACACTGTGGACAATTTTCAGCAAGTTGCAACATTGAAATTCAGTAATAACCACTTTTCCATAAACAAGGTCTTAATCATGTTTGATGGACTCAGGATAAAAAAAGTAGTTCTGTTTAAACTAGATGAATAGGAACACTGTGGACAATTTTAGGCAAGTTGCAACATTGAAATTCAGTAATAACCACTGTTCCATAAACAAAGTCTCAATCATGTTGGATGCACTCAGGATAAAAAAAGTAGTTCTGTTGAAACTAGATGAATAGGAACACTGTGGACAATTTTAGGCAAGTTGCAACATTGAAATTCAGTAATAACCACTTTTCCCCCCAAAACACATCTAAATCATGTTTGATGCATTCAGGATGTAAAAAAAAATGTTCTGCTTAAACTATTGGAACACTGTGGACAATTTTCAACAAGTTGCAAGATTGAAATTCAGAAATAAGCACTTTTCCATAAACAAGCTCTAAATCATGTTTGATGCACTCTGGATGTATTTTTTTTTGCAGAACTGTTGAAACTAGATGATAGGAAAACTGTGGACAATTTTCAGCAAGTTGCAACATTGAAATTCAGTAATAACCACTTTTCCATAAACAAGGTCTTAATCATGTTAGATGCACTCAGGATAAAAAAAAGTAGTTCTGTTTAAACTAGATGAATAGGAACACTGTGGACAATTTTAGGCAAGTTGCAACATTGAAATTCAGTAATAACCACTTTTCCATTAAAAAAGCATCTAAATCATGTTTGAAGTATTCAGGATGTAAAAAAATACATGTTCTGCTTAAACTACAGGAACACTGTGGCCAATTTTCAGCAAGTTGCAACATTGAAATGCAGTAATAATCACTTTTCCATGAACAAGGTCTCAATCATGTTTGATGCACTCAGGATGTAAAAAAATGTTCTGTTTAAACTAGATTGAATAGGAACACTGTGGGACAATTTTCAGCAGGTTGCAACATTGAAATTCAGTAACAACCAATTTTCCATAAAGAAGGTCTAAATCATGTTTGATGCACTCATAGTTTAAACTATGGACAATGTTTCAGCGAGTTGCAACATTGAAATTCAGTAATAACCACTTTCCCCCCAAAAAACCTTCTAAATCATGTTTGATGCACTCTGGATGTAATTTTTTTTTTGCAGAACTGTTGAAACTAGATGATAGGAACACTCTGGACAATTTTAGGCAAGTTGCAACATTGAAATACAGAAATAACCACTTTTCCATAAACAAGCTCAAAATCATGTTTGATGCACTCTGGATGTAATTTTTTTTTCAGAACTGTTGAAACTAGACGATAGGAATACTGTGGCCAATTTTCAGCAAGTTGCAACATTGAAATTCAGTAATAACCACTTTTCCATGAACAACGTCTAAATCATGTTTGATGTACTCAGGATGTAAAAAAATGTTCTGTTTAAACTAGATTGAATAGGAACACTGTGGGACAATTTTCAGCAGGTTGCAACATTGAAATTCAGTAACAACCACTCTTCCATAAACAAGGTCTAAATCATGTTTGATGCACTCTGGAAATATTTTTTTTGCAAAACTGTTGAAACTAGATGATAGGAACACTGTGGCCAATTTTCAGCAAGTTGCAACATTGAAATTCAGTAATAACCACTTTTCCATGAACAAGGTCTAAATCATGTTTGATGCACTCTGGATGTATTTTTTTTGCAGAACTGTTGAAACTAGATGATAGGAACACTGTGGCCAATTTTCAGCAAGTAGCAACATTGAAATGCAGTAATAATCACTTTTCCATGAACAAGGTCTCAATCATGTTTGATGCACTCATGATGTAAAAAAAAGTAGTTATGTTTAAACTAGATAAATAGGAACACTGTGGCCAATTTTCAGCAAGTTGCAACATTGAAATGCAGTAATAATCACTTTTCCATGAACAAGGTCTCAATCATGTTTGATGCACTCAGGATGTAAAAAAATGTTCTGTTTAAACTAGATTGAATAGGAACACTGTGGGACAATTTTCAGCAGGTTGCAACATTGAAATTCAGTAACAACCAATTTTCCATAAAGAAGGTCTAAATCATGTTTGATGCACTCATAGTTTAAACTATGGACAATGTTTCAGCAAGTTGCAACATTGAAATTCAGTAATAACCACTTTCCCCCAAAAAAACCTTCTAAATCATGTTTGATGCACTCTGGATGTAATTTTTTTTTGCAGAACTGTTGAAACTAGAACACTGTGGACAATTTTAGGCAAGTTGCAACATTGAAATACAGAAATAACCACTTTTCCATAAACAAGCTCAAAATCATGTTTGATGCACTCTGGATGTAATTTTTTTTGCAGAACTGTTGAAACTAGACGATAGGAATACTGTGGCCAATTTTCAGCAAGTTGCAACATTGAAATTCAGTAATAACCACTTTTCCATGAACAACGTCTAAATCATGTTTGATGCACTCAGGATGTAAAAAAATACATTTTCTGCTTAAACTACAGGAACACTGTGGCCAATTTTCAGCAAGTTGCAACATTGAAATGCAGTAATAATCACTTTTCCATGAACAAGGTCTCAATCATGTTTGATGCACTCAGGATGTAAAAAAATGTTCTGTATAAACTAGATTGAATAGGAACACTGTGGGACAATTTTCAGCAGGTTGCAACATTGAAATTCAGTAACAACCAATTTTCCATAAAGAAGGTCTCAATCATGTTTGATGCACTCATAGTTTAAACTATGGACAATGTTTCAGCAAGTTGCAACATTGAAATTCAGTAATAACCACTTTCCCCCAAAAAAACCTTCTAAATCATGTTTGATGCACTCTGGATGTAATTTTTTTTTGCAGAACTGTTGAAACTAGATGATAGGAACACTGTGGACAATTTTAGGCAAGTTGCAACATTGAAATACAGAAATAACCACTTTTCCATAAACAAGCTCAAAATCATGTTTGATGCACTCTGGATGTAATTTTTTTTCCAGAACTGTTGAAACTAGACGATAGGAATACTGTGGCCAATTTTCAGCAAGTTGCAACATTGAAATTCAGTAATAACCACTTTTCCATGAACAACGTCTAAATCATGTTTGATGCACTCAGGATGTAAAAAAATGTTCTGTTTAAACTAGATTGAATAGGAACACTGTGGGACAATTTTCAGCAGGTTGCAACATTGAAATTCAGTAACAACCACTCTTCCATAAACAAGCTCTAAATCATGTTTGATGCACTCTGGAAATATTTTTTTTGCAAAACTGTTGAAACTAGATGATAGGAACACTGTGGCCAATTTTCAGCAAGTTGCAACATTGAAATTCAGTAATAACCACTTTTCCATGAACAAGGTCTAAATCATGTTTGATTGCACTCTGGATGTATTTTTTTTGCAGAACTGTTGAAACTAGATGATAGGAACACTGTGGCCAATTTTCAGCAAGTAGCAACATTGAAATGCAGTAATAATCACTTTTCCATGAACAAGGTCTCAATCATGTTTGATGCACTCATGATGTAAAAAAAGTAGTTCTGTTTAAACTAGATAAACAGGAACACTGTGGACAATTTTCAGCAAGTTGCAACATTGAAATTCAGTAATAACCACTTTTCCATAAAAAAAAGCATCTAAATCATGTTTGAAGTATTCAGGATGTAAAAAAATACATGTTCTGCTTAAACTACAGGAACACTGTGGCCAATTTTCAGCAAGTTGCAACATTGAAATGCAGTAATAATCACTTTTCCATGAACAAGGTCTCAATCATGTTTGATGCACTCAGGATGTAAAAAAATGTTCTGTTTAAACTAGATTGAATAGGAACACTGTGGGACAATTTTCAGCAGGTTGCAACATTGAAATTCAGTAACAACCAATTTTCCATAAAGAAGGTCTAAATCATGTTTGATGCACTCATAGTTTAAACTATGGACAATGTTTCAGCAAGTTGCAACATTGAAATTCAGTAATAACCACTTCCCCCCCCAAAAAACTTCTAAATCATGTTTGATGCACTCTGGATGTAATTTTTTTTTGCAGAACTGTTGAAACTAGATGATAGGAACACTGTGGACAATTTTAGGCAAGTTGCAACATTGAAATACAGAAATAACCACTTTTCCATAAACAAGCTCAAAATCATGTTTGATGCACTCTGGATGTAATTTTTTTTCCAGAACTGTTGAAACTAGACGATAGGAATACTGTGGCCAATTTTCAGCAAGTTGCAACATTGAAATTCAGTAATAACCACTTTTCCATGAACAACGTCTAAATCATGTTTGATGCACTCAGGATGTAAAAAAATGTTCTGTTTAAACTAGATTGAATAGGAACACTGTGGGACAATTTTCAGCAGGTTGCAACATTGAAATTCAGTAACAACCACTCTTCCATAAACAAGCTCTAAATCATGTTTGATGCACTCTGGAAATATTTTTTTTGCAAAACTGTTGAAACTAGATGATAGGAACACTGTGGCCAATTTTCAGCAAGTTGCAACATTGAAATTCAGTAATAACCACTTTTCCATGAACAAGGTCTAAATCATGTTTGATGCACTCTGGATGTATTTTTTTTGCAGAACTGTTGAAACTAGATGATAGGAACACTGTGGCCAATTTTCAGCAAGTAGCAACATTGAAATGCAGTAATAATCACTTTTCCATGAACAAGGTCTCAATCATGTTTGATGCACTCATGATGTAAAAAAAGTAGTTCTGTTTAAACTAGATAAATAGGAACACTGTGGACAATTTTCAGCAAGTTGCAACATTGAAATTCAGTAATAACCACTTTTCCATAAAAAAAGCATCTAAATCATGTTTGATGTATTCAGGATGTAAAAAAATACATGTTCTGCTTAAACTACAGGAACACTGTGGCCAATTTTCAGCAAGTTGCAACATTGAAATGCAGTAATAATCACTTTTCCATGAACAAGGTCTCAATCATGTTTGATGCACTCAGGATGTAAAAAAATGTTCTGTTTAAACTAGATTGAATAGGAACACTGTGGGACAATTTTCAGCAGGTTGCAACATTGAAATTCAGTAACAACCAATTTTCCATAAAGAAGGTCTAAATCATGTTTGATGCACTCATAGTTTAAACTATGGACAATGTTTCAGCAAGTTGCAACATTGAAATTCAGTAATAACCACTTTCCCCCCCAAAAAACTTCTAAATCATGTCTGATGCACTCTGGATGTATTTTTTTTTTGCAGAACTGTTGAAACTAGATGATAGGAACACTGTGGACAATTTTAGGCAAGTTGCAACATTGAAATACAGAAATTACCACTTTTCCATAAACAAGCTCAAAATCATGTTTGATGCACTCTGGATGTAATTTTTTTTGCAGAACTGTTGAAACTAGACGATAGGAATACTGTGGCCAATTTTCAGCAAGTTGCAACATTGAAATTCAGTAATAACCACTTTTTTTTTTAAACGTCTAAATCATGTTTGATGCACTCAGGATGTAAAAAAATGTTCTGTTTAAACTAGATTGAATAGGAACACTGTGGGACAATTTTTAGCAGGTTGCAACATTGAAATTCAGTAACAACCACTTTTCCATAAAGAAGGTCTAAATCATGTTTGATGCACTCAGGATGTTAAAAAAAGTTGTTCTGTTTAAACTAGATGAATAGGAACACTGTGGACAATTTTCAGCAAGTTGCAACATTGAAATTCAGTAATAACCACTTTTCCATCAAATAAAGCATCTAAATCATGTTTGATGTATTCAGGATGTTAAAAAAATACATGTTCTGCTTAAACTACAGGAACACTGTGGCCAATTTTCAGCAAGTTGCAACATTGAAATGCAGTAATAATCACTTTTCCATGAACAAGGTCTCAATCATGTTTGATGCACTCAGGATGTAAAAAAATGTTCTGTTTAAACTAGATTGAATAGGAACACTGTGCGACAATGTTCAGCAGGTTGCAACATTGAAATTCAGTAACAACCACTTTTCCATAAAGAAGGTCTCAATCACTCAGGATAAAAAAAAGTAGTTCTGTTTAAACTAGATGAATAGGAACACTGTGGACCATTTTCAACAGGTTGCAAGATTGAAATTCAGAAATAAGCACTCTTCCATAAACAAGCTCTAAATCATGTTTGATGCACTCTGGAAATATTTTTTTTGCAAAACTGTTGAAACTAGATGATAGGAACACTGTGGCCAATTTTCAGCAAGTTGCAACATTGAAATTCAGTAATAACCACTTTTCCATGAACAAGGTCTAAATCATGTTTGATGCACTCTGGATGTATTTTTTTTGCAGAACTGTTGAAACTAGATGATAGGAACACTGTGGCCAATTTTCAGCAAGTAGCAACATTGAAATGCAGTAATAATCACTTTTCCATGAACAAGGTCTCAATCATGTTTGATGCACTCATGATGTAAAAAAAGTAGTTCTGTTTAAACTAGATAAATAGGAACACTGTGGACAATTTTCAGCAAGTTGCAACATTGAAATTCAGTAATAACCACTTTTCCATAAAAAAAAGCATCTAAATCATGTTTGATGTATTCAGGATGTAAAAAAATACATGTTCTGCTTAAACTACAGGAACACTGTGGCCAATTTTCAGCAAGTTGCAACATTGAAATGCAGTAATAATCACTTTTCCATGAACAAGGTCTCAATCATGTTTGATGCACTCAGGATGTAAAAAAATGTTCTGTTTAAACTAGATTGAATAGGAACACTGTGGGACAATTTTCAGCAGGTTGCAACATTGAAATTCAGTAACAGCCAATTTTCCATAAAGAAGGTCTAAATCATGTTTGATGCACTCATAGTTTAAACTATGGACAATTTTCAGCAAGTTGCAACATTGAAATTCAGTAATAACCACTTTTCCATAAAAAAAAGCATCTAAATCATGTTTGATGTATTCAGGATGTAAAAAAAAATACATGTTCTGCTTAAACTACAGGAACACTGTGGCCAATTTTCAGCAAGTTGCAACATTGAAATGCAGTAATAATCACTTTTCCATGAACAAGGTCTCAATCATGTTTGATGCACTCAGGATGTAAAAAAATGTTCTGTTTAAACTAGATTGAATAGGAACACTGTGGGACAATTTTCAGCAGGTTGCAACATTGAAATTCAGTAACAACCACTTTTCCATAAAGAAGGTCTCAATCACTCAGGATAAAAAAAGTAGTTCTGTTTAAACTAGATGAATAGGAACACTGTGGACAATTTTAGCAAGTTGCAACATTGAAATTCAGTAATAACCACTTTTCCCCCAAAAAAACTTCTAAATCATGTTTGTAAAAAAAGGATGTAAAAAAAAAATTCTGCTTAAACTATTGGAACACTGTGGACCATTTTCAACAGGTTGCAAGATTGAAATTCAGAAATAAGCACTCTTCCATAAACAAGCTCTAAATCATGTTTGATGCACTCTGGAAATATTTTTTTTGCAAAACTGTTGAAACTAGATGATAGGAACACTGTGGCCAATTTTCAGCAAGTTGCAACATTGAAATTCAGTAATAACCACTTTTCCATGAACAAGGTCTAAATCATGTTTGATGCACTCTGGATGTATTTTTTTTGCAAAACTGTTGAAACTAGATGATAGGAACACTGTGGCCAATTTTCAGCAAGTAGCAACATTGAAATTCAGTAATAACCACTTTTCCATAAAAAAAAGCATCTAAATCATGTTTGAAGTATTCAGGATGTAAAAAAATACATGTTCTGCTTAAACTACAGGAACACTGTGGCCAATTTTCAGCAAGTTGCAACATTGAAATGCAGTAATAATCACTTTTCCATGAACAAGGTCTCAATCATGTTTGATGCACTCAGGATGTAAAAAAATGTTCTGTTTAAACTAGATTGAATAGGAACACTGTGGGACAATTTTCAGCAGGTTGCAACATTGAAATTCAGTAACAACCAATTTTCCATAAAGAAGGTCTAAATCATGTTTGATGCACTCATAGTTTAAACTATGGACAATGTTTCAGCAAGTTGCAACATTGAAATTCAGTAATAACCACTTTCCCCCAAAAAAACCTTCTAAATCATGTTTGATGCACTCTGGATGTAACTTTTTTTTGCAGAACTGTTGAAACTAGATGATAGGAACACTGTGGACAATTTTAGGCAAGTTGCAACATTGAAATACAGAAATAACCACTTTTCCATAAACAAGCTCAAAATCATGTTTGATGCACTCTGGATGTAATTTTTTTTTCAGAACTGTTGAAACTAGACGATAGGAATACTGTGGCCAATTTTCAGCAAGTTGCAACATTGAAATTCAGTAATAACCACTTTTCCATGAACAACGTCTAAATCATGTTTGATGCACTCAGGATGTAAAAAAATGTTCTGTTTAAACTAGATTGAATAGGAACACTGTGGGACAATTTTCAGCAGGTTGCAACATTGAAATTCAGTAACAACCACTCTTCCATAAACAAGCTCTAAATCATGTTTGATGCACTCTGGATGTATTTTTTTTGCAGAACTGTTGAAACTAGATGATAGGAACACTGTGGCCAATTTTCAGCAAGTAGCAACATTGAAATGCAGTAATAATCACTTTTCCATGAACAAGGTCTCAATCATGTTTGATGCACTCATGATGTAAAAAAAGTAGTTCTGTTTAAACTAGATAAATAGGAACACTGTGGACAATTTTCAGCAAGTTGCAACATTGAAATTCAGTAATAACCACTTTTCCATAAAAAAAAGCATCTAAATCATGTTTGATGTATTCAGGATGTAAAAAAATACATGTTCTGCTTAAACTACAGGAACACTGTGGCCAATTTTCAGCAAGTTGCAACATTGAAATGCAGTAATAATCACTTTTCCATGAACAAGGTCTCAATCATGTTTGATGCACTCAGGATGTAAAAAAATATTCTGTTTAAACTAGATTGAATAGGAACACTGTGGGACAATTTTCAGCAGGTTGCAACATTGAAATTCAGTAACAACCAATTTTCCATAAAGAAGGTCTAAATCATGTTTGATGCACTCATAGTTTAAACTATGGACAATTTTCAGCAAGTTGCAACATTGAAATTCAGTAATAACCACTTTTCCATAAAAAAAAGCATCTAAATCATGTTTGATGTATTCAGGATGTAAAAAAATACATGTTCTGCTTAAACTACAGGAACACTGTGGCCAATTTTCAGCAAGTTGCAACATTGAAATGCAGTAATAATCACTTTTCCATGAACAAGGTCTCAATCATGTTTGATGCACTCATGATGTAAAAAAATGTTCTGTTTAAACTAGATTGAATAGGAACACTGTGGGACAATTTTCAGCAGGTTGCAACATTGAAATTCAGTAACAACCACTTTTCCATAAAGAAGGTCTCAATCACTCAGGATAAAAAAAGTAGTTCTGTTTAAACTAGATGAATAAGAACACTGTGGACAATTTTAGGCAAGTTGCAACATTGAAATTCAGTAATAACCACTTTTCCCCCAAAAAAACTTCTAAATCATGTTTGTAAAAAAAGGATGTAAAAAAAAAATTCTGCTTAAACTATTGGAACACTGTGGACCATTTTCAACAGGTTGCAAGATTGAAATTCAGAAATAAGCACTCTTCCATAAACAAGCTCTAAATCATGTTTGATGCACTCTGGAAATATTGTTTTTGCAAAACTGTTGAAACTAGATGATAGGAACACTGTGGCCAATTTTCAGCAAGTTGCAACATTGAAATTCAGTAATAATCACTTTTCCATAAAAAAAGCATCTAAATCATGTTTGATGTATTCAGGATGTAAAAAAATACATGTTCTGCTTAAACTACAGGAACACTGTGGCCAATTTTCAGCAAGTTGCAACATTGAAATGCAGTAATAATCACTTTTCCATGAACAAGGTCTCAATCATGTTTGATGCACTCAGGATGTAAAAAAATGTTCTGTTTAAACTAGATTGAATAGGAACACTGTGGGACAATTTTCAGCAGGTTGCAACATTGAAATTCAGTAACAGCCAATTTTCCATAAAGAAGGTCTAAATCATGTTTGATGCACTCATAGTTTAAACTATGGACAATGTTTCAGCAAGTTGCAACATTGAAATTCAGTAATAACCACTTTTCCATAAAAAAAAGAATCTAAATCATGTTTGATGTATTCAGGATGTAAAAAAAATACATGTTCTGCTTAAACTACAGGAACACTGTGGCCAATTTTCAGCAAGTTGCAACATTGAAATGCAGTAATAATCACTTTTCCATGAACAAGGTCTCAATCATGTTTGATGCACTCAGGATGTAAAAAAATGTTCTGTTTAAACTAGATTGAATAGGAACACTGTGGGACAATTTTCAGCAGGTTGCAACATTGAAATTCAGTAACAACCACTTTTCCATAAAGAAGGTCTCAATCACTCAGGATAAAAAAAGTAGTTCTGTTTAAACTAGATGAATAGGAACACTGTGGACAATTTTAGCAAGTTGCAACATTGAAATTCAGTAATAAACACTTTTCCCCCAAAAAAACTTCTAAATCATGTTTGTAAAAAAAGGATGTAAAAAAAAAATTCTGCTTAAACTATTGGAACACTGTGGACCATTTTCAACAGGTTGCAAGATTGAAATTCAGAAATAAGCACTCTTCCATAAACAAGCTCTAAATCATGTTTGATGCACTCTGGAAATATTTTTTTTGCAAAACTGTTGAAACTAGATGATAGGAACACTGTGGCCAATTTTCAGCAAGTTGCAACATTGAAATTTAGTAATAACCACTTTTCCATGAACAAGGTCTAAATCATGTTTGATGCACTCTGGATGTATTTTTTTTGCAGAACTGTTGAAACTAGATGATAGGAACACTGTGGCCAATTTTCAGCAAGTAGCAACATTGAAATTCAGTAATAACCACTTTTCCATAAAAAAAAGCATCTAAATCATGTTTGAAGTATTCAGGATGTAAAAAAATACATGTTCTGCTTAAACTACAGGAACACTGTGGCCAATTTTCAGCAAGTTGCAACATTGAAATGCAGTAATAATCACTTTTCCATGAACAAGGTCTCAATCATGTTTGATGCACTCAGGATGTAAAAAAATGTTCTGTTTAAACTAGATTGAATAGGAACACTGTGGGACAATTTTCAGCAGGTTGCAACATTGAAATTCAGTAACAACCAATTTTCCATAAAGAAGGTCTAAATCATGTTTGATGCACTCATAGTTTAAACTATGGACAATGTTTCAGCAAGTTGCAACATTGAAATTCAGTAATAACCACTTTCCCCCAAAAAAACCTTCTAAATCATGTTTGATGCACTCTGGAAATATTTTTTTTGCAAAACTGTTGAAACTAGATGATAGGAACACTGTGGACAATTTTCAGCAAGTAGCAACATTGAAATGCAGTAATAATCACTTTTCCATGAACAAGGTCTCAATCATGTTTGATGCACTCATGATGTAAAAAAAGTAGTTCTGTTTAAACTAGATAAATAGGAACACTGTGGACAATTTTCAGCAAGTTGCAACATTGAAATTCAGTAATAACCACTTTTCCATAAAATAAAGCATCTAAATCATGTTTGATGTATTCAGGATGTAAAAAAATACATGTTCTGCTTAAACTACAGGAACACTGTGGCCAATTTTCAGCAAGTTGCAACATTGAAATGCAGTAATAATCACTTTTCCATGAACAAGGTCTCAATCATGTTTGATGCACTCAGGATGTAAAAAAATGTTCTGTTTAAACTAGATTGAATAGGAACACTGTGGGACAATTTTCAGCAGGTTGCAACATTGAAATTCAGTAACAACCAATTTTCCATAAAGAAGGTCTAAATCATGTTTGATGCACTCATAGTTTAAACTATGGACAATGTTTCAGCAAGTTGCAACATTGAAATTCAGTAATAACCACTTTCCCCCCCAAAAAACTTCTAAATCATGTTTGATGCACTCTGGATGTATTTTTTTTTTGCAGAACTGTTGAAACTAGATGATAGGAACACTGTGGACAATTTTAGGCAAGTTGCAACATTGAAATACAGAAATAACCACTTTTCCATAAACAAGCTCAAAATCATGTTTGATGCACTCTGGATGTAATTTTTTTTGCAGAACTGTTGAAACTAGATGATAGGAACACTGTGGCCAATTTTCAGCAAGTAGCAACATTGAAATTCAGTAATAACCACTTTTCCATAAAAAAAAGCATCTAAATCATGTTTGATGTATTCAGGATGTAAAAAAATACATGTTCTGCTTAAACTACAGGAACACTGTGGCCAATTTCAGCAAGTTGCAACATTGAAATGCAGTAATAATCACTTTTCCATGAACAAGGTCTCAATCATGTTTGATGCACTCAGGATGTAAAAAAATGTTCTGTTTAAACTAGATTGAATAGGAACACTGTGGGACAATTTTCAGCAGGTTGCAACATTGAAATTCAGTAACAACCACTTTTCCATAAAGAAGGTCTCAATCACTCAGGATAAAAAAAAGTAGTTCTGTTTAAACTAGATGAATAGGAACACTGTGGACAATTTTAGGCAAGTTGCAACATTGAAATTCAGTAATAACCACTTTTCCCCCCCAAAAACTTCTAAATCATGTTTGTAAAAAAAGGATGTAAAAAAAAAATTCTGCTTAAACTATTGGAACACTGTGGACCATTTTCAACAGGTTGCAAGATTGAAATTCAGAAATAAGCACTCTTCCATAAACAAGCTCTAAATCATGTTTGATGCACTCTGGAAATATTTTTTTTGCAAAACTGTTGAAACTAGATGATAGGAACACTGTGGCCAATTTTCAGCAAGTTGCAACATTGAAATTCAGTAATAACCACTTTTCCATGAACAAGGTCTAAATCATGTTTGATGCACTCTGGATGTATTTTTTTTGCAGAACTGTTGAAACTAGATGATAGGAACACTGTGGCCAATTTTCAGCAAGTAGCAACATTGAAATTCAGTAATAACCACTTTTCCATAAAAAAAAGCATCTAAATCATGTTTGAAGTATTCAGGATGTAAAAAAATACATGTTCTGCTTAAACTACAGGAACACTGTGGCCAATTTTCAGCAAGTTGCAACATTGAAATGCAGTAATAATCACTTTTCCATGAACAAGGTCTCAATCATGTTTGATGCACTCAGGATGTAAAAAAATGTTCTGTTTAAACTAGATTGAATAGGAACACTGTGGGACAATTTTCAGCAGGTTGCAACATTGAAATTCAGTAACAACCAATTTTCCATAAAGAAGGTCTAAATCATGTTTGATGCACTCATAGTTTAAACTATGGACAATGTTTCAGCAAGTTGCAACATTGAAATTCAGTAATAACCACTTTCCCCCAAAAAAACCTTCTAAATCATGTTTGATGCACTCTGGAAATTTTTTTTTTGCAAAACTGTTGAAACTAGATGATAGGAACACTGTGGACAATTTTCAGCAAGTAGCAACATTGAAATGCAGTAATAATCACTTTTCCATGAACAAGGTCTCAATCATGTTTGATGCACTCATGATGTAAAAAAAGTAGTTCTGTTTAAACTAGATAAATAGGAACACTGTGGACAATTTTCAGCAAGTTGCAACATTGAAATTCAGTAATAACCACTTTTCCATAAAATAAAGCATCTAAATCATGTTTGATGTATTCAGGATGTAAAAAAATACATGTTCTGCTTAAACTACAGGAACACTGTGGCCAATTTTCAGCAAGTTGCAACATTGAAATGCAGTAATAATCACTTTTCCATGAACAAGGTCTCAATCATGTTTGATGCACTCAGGATGTAAAAAAATGTTCTGTTTAAACTAGATTGAATAGGAACACTGTGGGACAATTTTCAGCAGGTTGCAACATTGAAATTCAGTAACAACCAATTTTCCATAAAGAAGGTCTAAATCATGTTTGATGCACTCATAGTTTAAACTATGGACAATGTTTCAGCAAGTTGCAACATTGAAATTCAGTAATAACCACTTTCCCCCCCAAAAAACTTCTAAATCATGTTTGATGCACTCTGGATGTATTTTTTTTTTGCAGAACTGTTGAAACTAGATGATAGGAACACTGTGGACAATTTTAGGCAAGTTGCAACATTGAAATACAGAAATAACCACTTTTCCATAAACAAGCTCAAAATCATGTTTGATGCACTCTGGATGTAATTTTTTTTGCAGAACTGTTGAAACTAGATGATAGGAACACTGTGGCCAATTTTCAGCAAGTAGCAACATTGAAATTCAGTAATAACCACTTTTCCATAAAAAAAAGCATCTAAATCATGTTTGATGTATTCAGGATGTAAAAAAATACATGTTCTGCTTAAACTACAGGAACACTGTGGCCAATTTCAGCAAGTTGCAACATTGAAATGCAGTAATAATCACTTTTCCATGAACAAGGTCTCAATCATGTTTGATGCACTCAGGATGTAAAAAAATGTTCTGTTTAAACTAGATTGAATAGGAACACTGTGGGACAATTTTCAGCAGGTTGCAACATTGAAATTCAGTAACAACCACTTTTCCATAAAGAAGGTCTCAATCACTCAGGATAAAAAAAGTAGTTCTGTTTAAACTAGATGAATAGGAACACTGTGGACAATTTTAGGCAAGTTGCAACATTGAAATTCAGTAATAACCACTTTTCCCCCCCAAAAACTTCTAAATCATGTTTGTAAAAAAAGGATGTAAAAAAAAAATTCTGCTTAAACTATTGGAACACTGTGGACCATTTTCAACAGGTTGCAAGATTGAAATTCAGAAATAAGCACTCTTCCATAAACAAGCTCTAAATCATGTTTGATGCACTCTGGAAATATTTTTTTTGCAAAACTGTTGAAACTAGATGATAGGAACACTGTGGCCAATTTTCAGCAAGTTGCAACATTGAAATTCAGTAATAATCACTTTTCCATGAACAAGGTCTAAATCATGTTTGATGCACTCTGGATGTATTTTTTTTTGCAGAACTGTTGAAACTAGATGATAGGAACACTGTGGCCAATTTTCAGCAAGTAGCAACATTGAAATGCAGTAATAATCACTTTTCCATGAACAAGGTCTCAATCATGTTTGATGCACTCATGATGTAAAAAAAGTAGTTCTGTTTAAACTAGATAAATAGGAACACTGTGGACAATTTTCAGCAAGTTGCAACATTGAAATTCAGTAATAACCACTTTTCCATAAAAAAAAGCATCTAAATCATGTTTGATGTATTCAGGATGTAAAAAAATACATGTTCTGCTTAAACTACAGGAACACTGTGGCCAATTGTCAGCAAGTTGCAACATTGAAATGCAGTAATAATCACTTTTCCATGAACAAGGTCTCAATCATGTTTGATGCACTCAGGATGTAAAAAAATGTTCTGTTTAAACTAGATTGAATAGGAACACTGTGGGACAATTTTCAGCAGGTTGCAACATTGAAATTCAGTAACAACCAATTTTCCATAAAGAAGGTCTAAATCATGTTTGATGCACTCATAGTTTAAACTATGGACAATGTTTCAGCAAGTTGCAACATTGAAATTCAGTAATAACCACTTTCCCCCCCAAAAAACTTCTAAATCATGTTTGATGCACTCTGGATGTAATTTTTTTTTGCAGAACTGTTGAAACTAGATGATAGGAACACTGTGGACAATTTTAGGCAAGTTGCAACATTGAAATACAGAAATAACCACTTTTCCATAAACAAGCTCAAAATCATGTTTGATGCACTCTGGATGTAATTTTTTTTGCAGAACTGTTGAAACTAGACGATAGGAATACTGTGGCCAATTTTCAGCAAGTTGCAACATTGAAATTCAGTAATAACCACTTTTTTTTTTAAACGTCTAAATCATGTTTGATGCACTCAGGATGTAAAAAAATGTTCTGTTTAAACTAGATTGAATAGGAACACTGTGGGACAATTTTCAGCAGGTTGCAACATTGAAATTCAGTAACAACCACTTTTCCATAAAGAAGGTCTAAATCATGTTTGATGCACTCAGGATGTTAAAAAAAGTTGTTCTGTTTAAACTAGATGAATAGGAACACTGTGGACAATTTTCAGCAAGTTGCAACATTGAAATTCAGTAATAACCACTTTTCCATAAAAAAAATCATCTAAATCATGTTTGATGTATTCAGGATGTAAAAAAATACATGTTCTGCTTAAACTACAGGAACACTGTGGCCAATTTTCAGCAAGTTGCAACATTGAAATGCAGTAATAATCACTTTTCCATGAACAAGGTCTCAATCATGTTTGATGCACTCAGGATGTAAAAAAATGTTCTGTTTAAACTAGATTGAATAGGAACACTGTGGGACAATTTTCAGCAGGTTGCAACATTGAAATTCAGTAACAACCACTCTTCCATAAACAAGCTCTAAATCATGTTTGATGCACTCTGGAAATATTTTTTTTGCAAAACTGTTGAAACTAGATGATAGGAACACTGTGGCCAATTTTCAGCAAGTTGCAACATTGAAATTCAGTAATAACCACTTTTCCATGAACAAGGTCTAAATCATGTTTGATGCACTCTGGATGTATTTTTTTTGCAGAACTGTTGAAACTAGATGATAGGAACACTGTGGCCAATTTTCAGCAAGTAGCAACATTGAAATGCAGTAATAATCACTTTTCCATGAACAAGGTCTCAATCATGTTTGATGCACTCATGATGTAAAAAAAGTAGTTCTGTTTAAACTAGATAAATAGGAACACTGTGGACAATTTTCAGCAAGTTGCAACATTGAAATTCAGTAATAACCACTTTTCCATTAAAAAAAGCATCTAAATCATGTTTGATGTATTCAGGATGTAAAAAAATACATGTTCTGCTTAAACTACAGGAACACTGTGGCCAATTTTCAGCAAGTTGCAACATTGAAATGCAGTAATAATCACTTTTCCATGAACAAGGTCTCAATCATGTTTGATGCACTCAGGATGTAAAAAAATGTTATGTTTAAACTAGATTGAATAGGAACACTGTGGGACAATTTTCAGCAGGTTGCAACATTGAAATTCAGTAACAACCAATTTTCCATAAAGAAGGTCTAAATCATGTTTGATGCACTCATAGTTTAAACTATGGACAATGTTTCAGCAAGTTGCAACATTGAAATTCAGTAATAACCACTTTCCCCCCCAAAAAACTTCTAAATCATGTTTGATGCACTCTGGATGTAATTTTTTTTTGCAGAACTGTTGAAACTATATGATAGGAACACTGTGGACAATTTTAGGCAAGTTGCAACATTGAAATACAGAAATAACCACTTTTCCATAAACAAGCTCAAAATCATGTTTGATGCACTCTGGATGTAATTTGTTTTGCAGAACTGTTGAAACTAGACGATAGGAATACTGTGGCCAATTTTCAGCAAGTTGCAACATTGAAATTCAGTAATAACCACTTTTTTTTTTTAAACGTCTAAATCATGTTTGATGCACTCAGGATGTAAAAAAATGTTCTGTTTAAACTAGATTGAATAGGAACACTGTGGGACAATTTTCAGCAGGTTGCAACATTGAAATTCAGTAACAACCACTTTTCCATAAAGAAGGTCTAAATCATGTTTGATGCACTCAGGATGTTAAAAAAAGTTGTTCTGTTTAAACTAGATGAATAGGAACACTGTGGACAATTTTCAGCAAGTTGCAACATTGAAATTCAGTAATAACCACTTTTCCATAAAATAAAGCATCTAAATCATGTTTGATGTATTCAGGATGTAAAAAAATACATGTTCTGCTTAAACTACAGGAACACTGTGGCCAATTTTCAGCAAGTTGCAACATTGAAATGCAGTAATAATCACTTTTCCATGAACAAGGTCTCAATCATGTTTGATGCACTCAGGATGTAAAAAAATGTTCTGTTTAAACTAGATTGAATAGGAACACTGTGGGACAATTTTCAGCAGGTTGCAACATTGAAATTCAGTAACAACCACTTTTCCATAAAGAAGGTCTCAATCACTCAGGATAAAAAAAAGTAGTTCTGTTTAAACTAGATGAATAGGAACACTGTGGACAATTTTAGGCAAGTTGCAACATTGAAATTCAGTAATAACCACTTTTCCCCCCAAAAAACTTCTAAATCATGTTTGTAAAAAAAGGATGTAAAAAAAAAATTCTGCTTAAACTATTGGAACACTGTGGACCATTTTCAACAGGTTGCAAGATTGAAATTCAGAAATAAGCACTCTTCCATAAACAAGCTCTAAATCATGTTTGATGCACTCTGGAAATATTTTTTTTGCAAAACTGTTGAAACTAGATGATAGGAACACTGTGGCCAATTTTCAGCAAGTTGCAACATTGAAATTCAGTAATAACCACTTTTCCATGAACAAGGTCTAAATCATGTTTGATGCACTCTGGATGTATTTTTTTTGCAGAACTGTTGAAACTAGATGATAGGAACACTGTGGCCAATTTTCAGCAAGTAGCAACATTGAAATGCAGTAATAATCACTTTTCCATGAACAAGGTCTCAATCATGTTTGATGCACTCATGATGTAAAAAAAGTAGTTCTGTTTAAACTAGATAAATAGGAACACTGTGGACAATTTTCAGCAAGTTGCAACATTGAAATTCAGTAATAACCACTTTTCCATAAAAAAAGCATCTAAATCATGTTTGATGTATTCAGGATGTAAAAAAATACATGTTCTGCTTAAACTACAGGAACACTGTGGCCAATTTTCAGCAAGTTGCAACATTGAAATGCAGTAATAATCACTTTTCCATGAACAAGGTCTCAATCATGTTTGATGCACTCAGGATGTAAAAAAATGTTCTGTTTAAACTAGATTGAATAGGAACACTGTGGGACAATTTTCAGCAGGTTGCAACATTGAAATTCGGTAACAACCACTTTTCCATAAAGAAGGTCTCAATCACTCAGGATAAAAAAAAGTAGTTCTGTTTAAACTAGATGAATAGGAACACTGTGGACAATTTTAGGCAAGTTGCAACATTGAAATTCAGTAATAACCACTTTTCCCCCCAAAAAACTTCTAAATCATGTTTGTAAAAAAAGGATGTAAAAAAAAATTCTGCTTAAACTATTGGAACACTGTGGACCATTTTCAACAGGTTGCAAGATTGAAATTCAGAAATAAGCACTCTTCCATAAACAAGCTCTAAATCATGTTTGATGCACTCTGGAAATATTTTTTTTGCAAAACTGTTGAAACTAGATGATAGGAACACTGTGGCCAATTTTCAGCAAGTTGCAACATTGAAATTCAGTAATAACCACTTTTCCATGAACAAGGTCTAAATCATGTTTGATGCACTCTGGATGTATTTTTTTTGCAGAACTGTTGAAACTAGATGATAGGAACACTGTGGCCAATTTTCAGCAAGTAGCAACATTGAAATGCAGTAATAATCACTTTTCCATGAACAAGGTCTCAATCATGTTTGATGCACTCATGATGTAAAAAAAGTAGTTCTGTTTAAACTAGATAAATAGGAACACTGTGGACAATTTTCAGCAAGTTGCAACATTGAAATTCAGTAATAACCACTTTTCCATAAAAAAAAGCATCTAAATCATGTTTGATGTATTCAGGATGTAAAAAAATACATGTTCTGCTTAAACTACAGGAACACTGTGGCCAATTTTCAGCAAGTTGCAACATTGAAATGCAGTAATAATCACTTTTCCATGAACAAGGTCTCAATCATGTTAGATGCACTCAGGATGTAAAAAAATGTTCTGTTTAAACTAGATTGAATAGGAACACTGTGGGACAATTTTCAGCAGGTTGCAACATTGAAATTCAGTAACAACCACTTTTCCATAAAGAAGGTCTCAATCACTCAGGATAAAAAAAAGTAGTTCTGTTTAAACTAGATGAATAGGAACACTGTGGACAATTTTAGGCAAGTTGCAACATTGAAATTCAGTAATAACCACTTTTCCCCCCAAAAAACTTCTAAATCATGTTTGTAAAAAAAGGATGTAAAAAAAAAATTCTGCTTAAACTATTGGAACACTGTGGACCATTTTCAACAGGTTGCAAGATTGAAATTCAGAAATAAGCACTCTTCCATAAACAAGCTCTAAATCATGTTTGATGCACTCTGGAAATATTTTTTTTGCAAAACTGTTGAAACTAGATGATAGGAACACTGTGGCCAATTTTCAGCAAGTTGCAACATTGAAATTCAGTAATAACCACTTTTCCATGAACAAGGTCTAAATCATGTTTGATGCACTCTGGATGTATTTTTTTTGCAGAACTGTTGAAACTAGATGATAGGAACACTGTGGCCAATTTTCAGCAAGTAGCAACATTGAAATGCAGTAATAATCACTTTTCCATGAACAAGGTCTCAATCATGTTTGATGCACTCATGATGTAAAAAAAGTAGTTCTGTTTAAACTAGATAAATAGGAACACTGTGGACAATTTTCAGCAAGTTGCAACATTGAAATTCAGTAATAACCACTTTTCCATAAAAAAAAGCATCTAAATCATGTTTGATGTATTCAGGATGTAAAAAAATACATGTTCTGCTTAAACTACAGGAACACTGTGGCCAATTTTCAGCAAGTTGCAACATTGAAATGCAGTAATAATCACTTTTCCATGAACAAGGTCTCAATCATGTTTGATGCACTCATGATGTAAAAAAATGTTCTGTTTAAACTAGATTGAATAGGAACACTGTGGGACAATTTTCAGCAGGTTGCAACATTGAAATTCGGTAACAACCACTTTTCCATAAAGAAGGTCTCAATCACTCAGGATAAAAAAAAGTAGTTCTGTTTAAACTAGATGAATAGGAACACTGTGGACAATTTTAGGCAAGTTGCAACATTGAAATTCAGTAATAACCACTTTTCCCCCCAAAAAACTTCTAAATCATGTTTGTAAAAAAAGGATGTAAAAAAAAAATTCTGCTTAAACTATTGGAACACTGTGGACCATTTTCAACAGGTTGCAAGATTGAAATTCAGAAATAAGCACTCTTCCATAAACAAGCTCTAAATCATGTTTGATGCACTCTGGAAATATTTTTTTGCAAAACTGTTGAAACTAGATGATAGGAACACTGTGGCCAATTTTCAGCAAGTTGCAACATTGAAATTCAGTAATAACCACTTTTCCATGAACAAGGTCTAAATCATGTTTGATGCACTCTGGATGTATTTTTTTTGCAGAACTGTTGAAACTAGATGATAGGAACACTGTGGCCAATTTTCAGCAAGTAGCAACATTGAAATGCAGTAATAATCACTTTTCCATGAACAAGGTCTCAATCATGTTTGATGCACTCATGATGTAAAAAAAGTAGTTCTGTTTAAACTAGATAAATAGGAACACTGTGGACAATTTTCAGCAAGTTGCAACATTGAAATTCAGTAATAACCACTTTTCCATAAAAAAAAGCATCTAAATCATGTTTGATGTATTCAGGATGTAAAAAAATACATGTTCTGCTTAAACTACAGGAACACTGTGGCCAATTTTCAGCAAGTTGCAACATTGAAATGCAGTAATAATCACTTTTCCATGAACAAGGTCTCAATCATGTTTGATGCACTCAGGATGTAAAAAAATGTTCTGTTTAAACTAGATTGAATAGGAACACTGTGGGACAATAATCAGCAGGTTGCAACATTGAAATTCAGTAACAACCAATTTTCCATAAAGAAGGTCTAAATCATGTTTGATGCACTCATAGTTTAAACTATGGACAATGTTTCAGCAAGTTGCAACATTGAAATTCAGTAATAACCACTTTCCCCCCCCAAAAACTTCTAAATCATGTTTGATGCACTCTGGATGTAATTTTTTTTTTGCAGAAATGTTGAAACTAGATGATAGGAACACTGTGGACAATTTTAGGCAAGTTGCAACATTGAAATACAGAAATAACCACTTTTCCATAAACAAGCTCAAAATCATGTTTGATGCACTCTGGATGTCATTTTTTTGCAGAACTGTTGAAATTAGACGATAGGAATACTGTGGCCAATTTTCAGCAAGTTGCAACATTGAAATTCAGTAACAACCACTTTTCCATAAAGAAGGTCTCAATCACTCAGGATAAAAAAAAGTAGTTCTGTTTAAACTAGATGAATAGGAACACTGTGGGACAATTTTCAGCAGGTTGCAACATTGAAATTCAGTAACAACCACTTTTCCATAAAGAAGGTCTCAATCACTCAGGATAAAAAAAAGTAGTTCTGTTTAAACTAGATGAATAGGAACACTGTGGACAATTTTAGGCAAGTTGCAACATTGAAATTCAGTAATAACCACTTTTCCCCCAAAAAAACTTATAAATCATGTTTGTAAAAAAAGGATGTAAAAAAAAAATTCTGCTTAAACTATTGGAACACTGTGGACCATTTTCAACAGGTTGCAAGATTGAAATTCAGAAATAAGCACTCTTCCATAAACAAGCTCTAAATCATGTTTGATGCACTCTGGAAATATTTTTTTTGCAAAACTGTTGAAACTAGATGATAGGAACACTGTGGCCAATTTTCAGCAAGTTGCAACATTGAAATTCAGTAATAACCACTTTTCCATGAACAAGGTCTAAATCATGTTTGATGCACTCTGGATGTATTTTTTTGGCAGAACTGTTGAAACTAGATGATAGGAACACTGTGGCCAATTTTCAGCAAGTAGCAACATTGAAATGCAGTAATAATCACTTTTCCATGAACAAGGTCTCAATCATGTTTGATGCACTCATGATGTAAAAAAAAGTAGTTCTGTTTAAACTAGATAAATAGGAACACTGTGGACAATTTTCAGCAAGTTGCAACATTGAAATTCAGTAATAACCACTTTTCCATAAAAAAAAGCATCTAAATCATGTTTGATGTATTCAGGATGTAAAAAAATACATGTTCTGCTTAAACTACAGGAACACTGTGGCCAATTTTCAGCAAGTTGCAACATTGAAATGCAGTAATAATCACTTTTCCATGAACAAGGTCTCAATCATGTTTGATGCACTCATGATGTAAAAAAAAATTCTGTTTAAACTAGATTGAATAGGAACACTGTGGGACAATTTTCAGCAGGTTGCAACATTGAAATTCGGTAACAACCACTTTTCCATAAAGAAGGTCTCAATCACTCAGGATAAAAAAAAGTAGTTATGTTTAAACTAGATGAATAGGAACACTGTGGACAATTTTAGGCAAGTTGCAACATTGAAATTCAGTAATAACCACTTTTCCCCCAAAAAAACTTCTAAATCATGTTTGTAAAAAAAGGATGTAAAAAAAAAATTCTGCTTAAACTATTGGAACACTGTGGACCATTTTCAACAGGTTGCAAGATTGAAATTCAGAAATAAGCACTCTTCCATAAACAAGCTCTAAATCATGTTTGATGCACTCTGGAAATATTTTTTTTGCAAAACTGTTGAAACTAGATGATAGGAACACTGTGGCCAATTTTCAGCAAGTTGCAACATTGAAATTCAGTAATAACCACTTTTCCATGAACAAGGTCTAAATCATGTTTGATGCACTCTGGATGTATTTTTTTTGCAGAACTGTTGAAACTAGATGATAGGAACACTGTGGCCAATTTTCAGCAAGTAGCAACATTGAAATGCAGTAATAATCACTTTTCCATGAACAAGGTCTCAATCATGTTTGATGCACTCATGATGTAAAAAAAGTAGTTCTGTTTAAACTAGATAAATAGGAACACTGTGGACAATTTTCAGCAAGTTGCAACATTGAAATTCAGTAATAACCACTTTTCCATAAAAAAAAGCATCTAAATCATGTTTGATGTATTCAGGATGTAAAAAAATACATGTTCTGCTTAAACTACAGGAACACTGTGGCCAATTTTCAGCAAGTTGCAACATTGAAATGCAGTAATAATCACTTTTCCATGAACAAGGTCTCAATCATGTTTGATGCACTCATGATGTAAAAAAATGTTCTGTTTAAACTAGATTGAATAGGAACACTGTGGGACAATTTTCAGCAGGTTGCAACATTGAAATTCGGTAACAACCACTTTTCCATAAAGAAGGTCTCAATCACTCAGGATAAAAAAAAGTAGTTCTGTTTAAACTAGATGAATAGGAACACTGTGGACAATTTTAGGCAAGTTGCAACATTGAAATTCAGTAATAACCACTTTTCCCCCAAAAAAACTTCTAAATCATGTTTGTAAAAAAAGGATGTAAAAAAAAAAATTCTGCTTAAACTATTGGAACACTGTGGACCATTTTCAACAGGTTGCAAGATTGAAATTCAGAAATAAGCACTCTTCCATAAACAAGCTCTAAATCTTGTTTGATGCACTCTGGAAATATTTTTTTTGCAAAACTGTTGAAACTAGATGATAGGAACACTGTGGCCAATTTTCAGCAAGTTGCAACATTGAAATTCTGTAATAACCACTTTTCCATGAACAAGGTCTAAATCATGTTTGATGCACTCTGGATGTATTTTTTTTGCAGAACTGTTGAAACTAGATGATAGGAACACTGTGGCCAATTTTCAGCAAGTAGCAACATTGAAATGCAGTAATAATCACTTTTCCATGAACAAGGTCTCAATCATGTTTAATGCACTCATGATGTAAAAAAAGTAGTTCTGTTTAAACTAGATAAATAGGAACACTGTGGACAATTTTCAGCAAGTTGCAACATTGAAATTCAGTAATAACCACTTTTCCATTAAAAAAAGCATCTAAATCATGTTTGATGTATTCAGGATGTAAAAAAATACATGTTCTGCTTAAACTACAGGAACACTGTGGCCAATTTTCAGCAAGTTGCAACATTGAAATGCAGTAATAATCACTTTTCCATGAACAAGGTCTCAATCATGTTTGATGCACTCAGGATGTAAAAAAATGTTCTGTTTAAACTAGATTGAATAGGAACACTGTGGGACAATTTTCAGCAGGTTGCAACATTGAAATTCAGTAACAACCAATTTTCCATAAAGAAGGTCTAAATCATGTTTGATGCACTCATAGTTTAAACTATGGACAATGTTTCAGCAAGTTGCAACATTGAAATTCAGTAACAACCACTTTTCCATAAAGAAGGTCTCAATCACTCAGGATAAAAAAAGTAGTTCTGTTTAAACTAGATGAATAGGAACACTGTGGGACAATTTTCAGCAGGTTGCAACATTGAAATTCAGTAACAACCAATTTTCCATAAAGAAGGTCTAAATCATGTTTGATGCACTCATAGTTTAAACTATGGACAATGTTTCAGCAAGTTGCAACATTGAAATTCAGTAATAACCACTTTCCCCCCCAAAAAACTTCTAAATCATGTTTGATGCACTCTGGATGTAATTTTTTTTGCAGAACTGTTGAAACTAGATGATAGGAACACTGTGGACAATTTTAGGCAAGTTGCAACATTGAAATACAGAAATAACCACTTTTCCATAAACAAGCTCAAAATCATGTTTGATGCACTCTGGATGTAATTTTTTTTGCAGAACTGTTGAAATTAGACGATAGGAATACTGTGGCCAATTTTCAGCAAGTTGCAACATTGAAATTCAGTAATAACCACTTTTTTTTTTAAACGTCTAAATCATGTTTGATGCACTCAGGATGTAAAAAAATGTTCTGTTTAAACTAGATTGAATAGGAACACTGTGGGACAATTTTCAGCAGGTTGCAACATTGAAATTCAGTAACAACCACTTTTCCATAAAGAAGGTCTAAATCATGTTTGATGCACTCAGGATGTTAAAAAAAGTTGTTCTGTTTAAACTAGATGAATAGGAACACTGTGGACAATTTTCAACAAGTTGCAACATTGAAATTCAGTAATAACCACTTTTCCAAAAAAAAAAGCATCTAAATCATGTTTGATGTATTCAGGATGTAAAAAAATACATGTTCTGCTTAAACTACAGGAACACTGTGGCCAATTTTCAGCAAGTTGCAACATTGAAATGCAGTAATAATCACTTTTCCATGAACAAGGTCTCAATCATGTTTGATGCACTCAGGATGTAAAAAAATGTTCTGTTTAAACTCGATTGAATAGGAACACTGTGGGACAATTTTCAGCAGGTTGCAACATTGAAATTCAGTAACAACCACTTTTCCATAAAGAAGGTCTCAATCACTCAGGATAAAAAAAAGTAGTTCTGTTTAAACTAGATGAATAGGAACACTGTGGACAATTTTAGCAAGTTGCAACATTGAAATTCAGTAATAACCACTTTTCCCCCCAAAAAACTTCTAAATCATGTTTGTATAAAAAGGATGTAAAAAAAAAATTCTGCTTAAACTATTGGAACACTGTGGACCATTTTCAACAGGTTGCAAGATTGAAATTCAGAAATAAGCACTCTTCCATAAACAAGCTCTAAATCATGTTTGATGCACTCTGGAAATATTTTTTTTGCAAAACTGTTGAAACTAGATGATAGGAACACTGTGGCCAATTTTCAGCAAGTTGCAACATTGAAATTCAGTAATAACCACTTTTCCATGAACAAGGTCTAAATCATGTTTGATGCACTCTGGATGTATTTTTTTTGCAGAACTGTTGAAACTAGATGATAGGAACACTGTGGCCAATTTTCAGCAAGTAGCAACATTGAAATGCAGTAATAATCACTTTTCCATGAACAAGGTCTCAATCATGTTTGATGCACTCATGATGTAAAAAAAGTAGTTCTGTTTAAACTAGATAAATAGGAACACTGTGGACAATTTTCAGCAAGTTGCAACATTGAAATTCAGTAATAACCACTTTTCCATAAAAAAAAGCATCTAAATCATGTTTGATGTATTCAGGATGTAAAAAAATACATGTTCTGCTTAAACTACAGGAACACTGTGGCCAATTTTCAGCAAGTTGCAACATTGAAATGCAGTAATAATCACTTTTCCATGAACAAGGTCTCAATCATGTTTGATGCACTCATGATGTAAAAAAATGTTCTGTTTAAACTAGATTGAATAGGAACACTGTGGGACAATTTTCAGCAGGTTGCAACATTGAAATTCGGTAACAACCACTTTTCCATAAAGAAGGTCTCAATCACTCAGGATAAAAAAAAGTAGTTCTGTTTAAACTAGATGAATAGGAACACTGTGGACAATTTTAGGCAAGTTGCAACATTGAAATTCAGTAATAACCACTTTTCCCCCAAAAAACTTCTAAATCATGTTTGTAAAAAAAGGATGTAAAAAAAAAATTCTGCTTAAACTATTGGAACACTGTGGACCATTTTCAACAGGTTGCAAGATTGAAATTCAGAAATAAGCACTCTTCCATAAACAAGCTCTAAATCTTGTTTGATGCACTCTGGAAATATTTTTTTTGCAAAACTGTTGAAACTAGATGATAGGAACACTGTGGCCAATTTTCAGCAAGTTGCAACATTGAAATTCTGTAATAACCACTTTTCCATGAACAAGGTCTAAATCATGTTTGATGCACTCTGGATGTATTTTTTTTGCAGAACTGTTGAAACTAGATGATAGGAACACTGTGGCCAATTTTCAGCAAGTAGCAACATTGAAATGCAGTAATAATCACTTTTCCATGAACAAGGTCTCAATCATGTTTAATGCACTCATGATGTAAAAAAAGTAGTTCTGTTTAAACTAGATAAATAGGAACACTGTGGACAATTTTCAGCAAGTTGCAACATTGAAATTCAGTAATAACCACTTTTCCATTAAAAAAAGCATCTAAATCATGTTTGATGTATTCAGGATGTAAAAAAATACATGTTCTGCTTAAACTACAGGAACACTGTGGCCAATTTTCAGCAAGTTGCAACATTGAAATGCAGTAATAATCACTTTTCCATGAACAAGGTCTCAATCATGTTTGATGCACTCAGGATGTAAAAAAATGTTCTGTTTAAACTAGATTGAATAGGAACACTGTGGGACAATTTTCAGCAGGTTGCAACATTGAAATTCAGTAACAACCAATTTTCCATAAAGAAGGTCTAAATCATGTTTGATGCACTCATAGTTTAAACTATGGACAATGTTTCAGCAAGTTGCAACATTGAAATTCAGTAACAACCACTTTTCCATAAAGAAGGTCTCAATCACTCAGGATAAAAAAAAGTAGTTCTGTTTAAACTAGATGAATAGGAACACTGTGGGACAATTTTCAGCAGGTTGCAACATTGAAATTCAGTAACAACCAATTTTCCATAAAGAAGGTCTAAATCATGTTTGATGCACTCATAGTTTAAACTATGGACAATGTTTCAGCAAGTTGCAACATTGAAATTCAGTAATAACCACTTTCCCCCCCAAAAAACTTCTAAATCATGTTTGATGCACTCTGGATGTAATTTTTTTTTGCAGAACTGTTGAAACTAGATGATAGGAACACTGTGGACAATTTTAGGCAAGTTGCAACATTGAAATACAGAAATAACCACTTTTCCATAAACAAGCTCAAAATCATGTTTGATGCACTCTGGATGTAATTTTTTTTGCAGAACTGTTGAAATTAGACGATAGGAATACTGTGGCCAATTTTCAGCAAGTTGCAACATTGAAATTCAGTAATAACCACTTTTTTTTTTAAACGTCTAAATCATGTTTGATGCACTCAGGATGTAAAAAAATGTTCTGTTTAAACTAGATTGAATAGGAACACTGTGGGACAATTTTCAGCAGGTTGCAACATTGAAATTCAGTAACAACCACTTTTCCATAAAGAAGGTCTAAATCATGTTTGATGCACTCAGGATGTTAAAAAAAGTTGTTCTGTTTAAACTAGATGAATAGGAACACTGTGGACAATTTTCAACAAGTTGCAACATTGAAATTCAGTAATAACCACTTTTCCAAAAAAAAAAGCATCTAAATCATGTTTGATGTATTCAGGATGTAAAAAAATACATGTTCTGCTTAAACTACAGGAACACTGTGGCCAATTTTCAGCAAGTTGCAACATTGAAATGCAGTAATAATCACTTTTCCATGAACAAGGTCTCAATCATGTTTGATGCACTCAGGATGTAAAAAAATGTTCTGTTTAAACTCGATTGAATAGGAACACTGTGGGACAATTTTCAGCAGGTTGCAACATTGAAATTCAGTAACAACCACTTTTCCATAAAGAAGGTCTCAATCACTCAGGATAAAAAAAAGTAGTTCTGTTTAAACTAGATGAATAGGAACACTGTGGACAATTTTAGCAAGTTGCAACATTGAAATTCAGTAATAACCACTTTTCCCCCCAAAAAACTTCTAAATCATGTTTGTATAAAAAGGATGTAAAAAAAAAATTCTGCTTAAACTATTGGAACACTGTGGACCATTTTCAACAGGTTGCAAGATTGAAATTCAGAAATAAGCACTCTTCCATAAACAAGCTCTAAATCATGTTTGATGCACTCTGGAAATATTTTTTTTGCAAAACTGTTGAAACAAGATGATAGGAACACTGTGGCCAATTTTCAGCAAGTTGCAACATTGAAATTCAGTAATAACCACTTTTCCATGAACAAGGTCTAAATCATGTTTGATGCACTCTGGATGTATTTTTTTTGCAGAACTGTTGAAACTAGATGATAGGAACACAGTGGCCAATTTTCAGCAAGTAGCAACATTGAAATGCAGTAATAATCACTTTTCCATGAACAAGGTCTCAATCATGTTTGATGCACTCATGATGTAAAAAAAGTAGTTCTGTTTAAACTAGATAAATAGGAACACTGTGGACAATTTTCAGCAAGTTGCAACATTGAAATTCAGTAATAACCACTTTTCCATAAAAAAAGCATCTAAATCATGTTTGATGTATTCAGGATGTAAAAAAATACATGTTCTGCTTAAACTACAGGAACACTGTGGCCAATTTTCAGCAAGTTGCAACATTGAAATGCAGTAATAATCACTTTTCCATGAACAAGGTCTCAATCATGTTTGATGCACTCAGGATGTAAAAAAATGTTCTGTTTAAACTAGATTGAATAGGAACACTGTGGGACAATAATCAGCAGGTTGCAACATTGAAATTCAGTAACAACCAATTTTCCATAAAGAAGGTCTAAATCATGTTTGATGCACTCATAGTTTAAACTATGGACAATGTTTCAGCAAGTTGCAACATTGAAATTCAGTAATAACCACTTTCCCCCCCCAAAAACTTCTAAATCATGTTTGATGCACTCTGGATGTAATTTTTTTTTTGCAGAAATGTTGAAACTAGATGATAGGAACACTGTGGACAATTTTAGGCAAGTTGCAACATTGAAATACAGAAATAACCACTTTTCCATAAACAAGCTCAAAATCATGTTTGATGCACTCTGGATGTAATTTTTTTGCAGAACTGTTGAAATTAGACGATAGGAATACTGTGGCCAATTTTCAGCAAGTTGCAACATTGAAATTCAGTAACAACCACTTTTCCATAAAGAAGGTCTCAATCACTCAGGATAAAAAAAAGTAGTTCTGTTTAAACTAGATGAATAGGGACACTGTGGACAATTTTAGGCAAGTTGCAACATTGAAATTCAGTAATAACCACTTTTCCCCCAAAAAAAATTCTAAATCATGTTTGTAAAAAAAGGATGTAAAAAAAAAATTCTGCTTAAACTATTGGAACAACTGTGGACCATTTTCAACAGGTTGCAAGATTGAAATTCAGAAATAAGCACTCTTCCATAAACAAGCTCTAAATCATGTTTGATGCACTCTGGAAATATTTTTTTTGCAAAACTGTTGAAACTAGATGATAGGAACACTGTGGCCAATTTTCAGCAAGTTGCAACATTGAAATTCAGTAATAACCACTTTTCCATGAACAAGGTCTAAATCATGTTTGATGCACTCTGGATGTATTTTTTTTCAGAACTGTTGAAACTAGATGATAGGAACACTGTGGCCAATTTTCAGCAAGTTGCAACATTGAAATACAGTAATAATCACTTTTCCATGAACAAGGTCTCAATCATGTTTGATGCACTCTGGATGTATTTTTTTTGCAGAACTGTTGAAACTAGATGATAGGAACACTGTGGCCAATTTTCAGCAAGTAGCAACATTGAAATGCAGTAATAATCACTTTTCCATGAACAAGGTCTCAATCATGTTTAATGCACTCATGATGTAAAAAAAGTAGTTCTGTTTAAACTAGATAAATAGGAACACTGTGGACAATTTTCAGCAAGTTGCAACATTGAAATTCAGTAATAACCACTTTTCCATTAAAAAAAGCATCTAAATCATGTTTGATGTATTCAGGATGTAAAAAAATACATGTTCTGCTTAAACTACAGGAACACTGTGGCCAATTTTCAGCAAGTTGCAACATTGAAATGCAGTAATAATCACTTTTCCATGAACAAGGTCTCAATCATGTTTGATGCACTCAGGATGTAAAAAAATGTTCTGTTTAAACTAGATTGAATAGGAACACTGTGGGACAATTTTCAGCAGGTTGCAACATTGAAATTCAGTAACAACCAATTTTCCATAAAGAAGGTCTAAATCATGTTTGATGCACTCATAGTTTAAACTATGGACAATGTTTCAGCAAGTTGCAACATTGAAATTCAGTAACAACCACTTTTCCATAAAGAAGGTCTCAATCACTCAGGATAAAAAAAAGTAGTTCTGTTTAAACTAGATGAATAGGAACACTGTGGGACAATTTTCAGCAGGTTGCAACATTGAAATTCAGTAACAACCAATTTTCCATAAAGAAGGTCTAAATCATGTTTGATGCACTCATAGTTTAAACTATGGACAATGTTTCAGCAAGTTGCAACATTGAAATTCAGTAATAACCACTTTCCCCCCAAAAAAACTTCTAAATCATGTTTGATGCACTCTGGATGTAATTTTTTTTTGCAGAACTGTTGAAACTAGATGATAGGAACACTGTGGACAATTTTAGGCAAGTTGCAACATTGAAATACAGAAATAACCACTTTTCCATAAACAAGCTCAAAATCATGTTTGATGCACTCTGGATGTAATTTTTTTTGCAGAACTGTTGAAATTAGACGATAGGAATACTGTGGCCAATTTTCAGCAAGTTGCAACATTGAAATTCAGTAATAACCACTTTTTTTTTAAACGTCTAAATCATGTTTGATGCACTCAGGATGTAAAAAAATGTTCTGTTTAAACTAGATTGAATAGGAACACTGTGGGACAATTTTCAGCAGGTTGCAACATTGAAATTCAGTAACAACCACTTTTCCATAAAGAAGGTCTAAATCATGTTTGATGCACTCAGGATGTTAAAAAAAGTTGTTCTGTTTAAACTAGATGAATAGGAACACTGTGGACAATTTTCAACAAGTTGCAACATTGAAATTCAGTAATAACCACTTTTCCAAAAAAAAAAGCATCTAAATCATGTTTGATGTATTCAGGATGTAAAAAAATACATGTTCTGCTTAAACTACAGGAACACTGTGGCCAATTTTCAGCAAGTTGCAACATTGAAATGCAGTAATAATCACTTTTCCATGAACAAGGTCTCAATCATGTTTGATGCACTCAGGATGTAAAAAAATGTTCTGTTTAAACTCGATTGAATAGGAACACTGTGGGACAATTTTCAGCAGGTTGCAACATTGAAATTCAGTAACAACCACTTTTCCATAAAGAAGGTCTCAATCACTCAGGATAAAAAAAGTAGTTCTGTTTAAACTAGATGAATAGGAACACTGTGGACAATTTTAGCAAGTTGCAACATTGAAATTCAGTAATAACCACTTTTCCCCCCAAAAAACTTCTAAATCATGTTTGTATAAAAAGGATGTAAAAAAAAAATTCTGCTTAAACTATTGGAACACTGTGGACCATTTTCAACAGGTTGCAAGATTGAAATTCAGAAATAAGCACTCTTCCATAAACAAGCTCTAAATCATGTTTGATGCACTCTGGAAATATTTTTTTTGCAAAACTGTTGAAACTAGATGATAGGAACACTGTGGCCAATTTTCAGCAAGTTGCAACATTGAAATTCAGTAATAACCACTTTTCCATGAACAAGGTCTAAATCATGTTTGATGCACTCTGGATGTATTTTTTTTGCAGAACTGTTGAAACTAGATGATAGGAACACTGTGGCCAATTTTCAGCAAGTAGCAACATTGAAATGCAGTAATAATCACTTTTCCATGAACAAGGTCTCAATCATGTTTGATGCACTCATGATGTAAAAAAAGTAGTTCTGTTTAAACTAGATAAATAGGAACACTGTGGCCAATTTTCAGCAAGTTGCAACATTGAAATTCAGTAATAACCACTTTTCCATAAAAAAAAGCATCTAAATCATGTTTGATGTATTCAGGATGTAAAAAAATACATGTTCTGCTTAAACTACAGGAACACTGTGGCCAATTTTCAGCAAGTTGCAACATTGAAATGCAGTAATAATCACTTTTCCATGAACAAGGTCTCAATCATGTTTGATGCACTCAGGATGTAAAAAAATGTTCTGTTTAAACTAGATTGAATAGGAACACTGTGGGACAATAATCAGCAGGTTGCAACATTGAAATTCAGTAACAACCAAATTTCCATAAAGAAGGTCTAAATCATGTTTGATGCACTCATAGTTTAAACTATGGACAATGTTTCAGCAAGTTGCAACATTGAAATTCAGTAATAACCACTTTCCCCCCCAAAAAACTTCTAAATCATGTTTGATGCACTCTGGATGTAATTTTTTTTTGCAGAAATGTTGAAACTAGATGATAGGAACACTGTGGACAATTTTAGGCAAGTTGCAACATTGAAATACAGAAATAACCACTTTTCCATAAACAAGCTCAAAATCATGTTTGATGCACTCTGGATGTAATTTTTTTGCAGAACTGTTGAAATTAGACGATAGGAATACTGTGGCCAATTTTCAGCAAGTTGCAACATTGAAATTCAGTAACAACCACTTTTCCATAAAGAAGGTCTCAATCACTCAGGATAAAAAAAGTAGTTCTGTTTAAACTAGATGAATAGGAACACTGTGGGACAATTTTCAGCAGGTTGCAACATTGAAATTCAGTAACAACCACTTTTCCATAAAGAAGGTCTCAATCACTCAGGATAAAAAAAAGTAGTTCTGTTTAAACTAGATGAATAGGGACACTGTGGACAATTTTAGGCAAGTTGCAACATTGAAATTCAGTAATAACCACTTTTCCCCAAAAAAAAATTCTAAATCATGTTTGTAAAAAAAGGATGTAAAAAAAAAATTCTGCTTAAACTATTGGAACAACTGTGGACCATTTTCAACAGGTTGCAAGATTGAAATTCAGAAATAAGCACTCTTCCATAAACAAGCTCTAAATCATGTTTGATGCACTCTGGAAATATTTTTTTTGCAAAACTGTTGAAACTAGATGATAGGAACACTGTGGCCAATTTTCAGCAAGTTGCAACATTGAAATTCAGTAATAACCACTTTTCCATGAACAAGGTCTAAATCATGTTTGATGCACTCTGGATGTATTTTTTTTCAGAACTGTTGAAACTAGATGATAGGAACACTGTGGCCAATTTTCAGCAAGTAGCAACATTGAAATGCAGTAATAATCACTTTTCCATGAACAAGGTCTCAATCATGTTTGATGCACTCATGATGTAAAAAAAAGTAGTTCTGTTTAAACTAGATAAATAGGAACACTGTGGACAATTTTCAGCAAGTTGCAACATTGAAATTCAGTAATAACCACTTTTCCATTAAAAAAGCATCTAAATCATGTTTGATGTATTCAGGATGTAAAAAAATACATGTTCTGCTTAAACTACAGGAACACTGTGGCCAATTTTCAGCAAGTTGCAACATTGAAATGCAGTAATAATCACTTTTCCATGAACAAGGTCTCAATCATGTTTGATGCACTCAGGATGTAAAAAAATGTTCTGTTTAAACTAGATTGAATAGGAACACTGTGGGACAATTTTCAGCAGGTTGCAACATTGAAATTCAGTAACAACCAATTTTCCATAAAGAAGGTCTAAATCATGTTTGATGCACTCATAGTTTAAACTATGGACAATGTTTCAGCAAGTTGCAACATTGAAATTCAGTAATAACCACTTCCCCCCCCAAAAAACTTCTAAATCATGTTTGATGCACTCTGGATGTAATTTTTTTTTTGCAGAACTGTTGAAACTAGATGATAGGAACACTGTGGACAATTTTAGGCAAGTTGCAACATTGAAATACAGAAATAACCACTTTTCCATAAACAAGCTCAAAATCATGTTTGATGCACTCTGGATGTAATTTTTTTTGCAGAACTGTTGAAATTAGACGATAGGAATACTGTGGCCAATTTTCAGCAAGTTGCAACATTGAAATTCAGTAATAACCACTTTTTTTTTTTAAACGTCTACATCATGTTTGATGCACTCAGGATGTAAAAAAATGTTCTGTTTAAACTAGATTGAATAGGAACACTGTGGGACAATTTTCAGCAGGTTGCAACATTGAAATTCAGTAACAACCACTTTTCCATAAAGAAGGTCTAAATCATGTTTGATGCACTCAGGATGTTAAAAAAAGTTGTTCTGTTTAAACTAGATGAATAGGAACACTGTGGACAATTTTCAACAAGTTGCAACATTGAAATTCAGTAATAACCACTTTTCCAAAAAAAAAAAGCATCTAAATCATGTTTGATGTATTCAGGATGTAAAAAAATACATGTTCTGCTTAAACTACAGGAACACTGTGGCCAATTTTCAGCAAGTTGCAACATTGAAATGCAGTAATAATCACTTTTCCATGAACAAGGTCTCAATCATGTTTGATGCACTCAGGATGTAAAAAAATGTTCTGTTTAAACTCGATTGAATAGGAACACTGTGGGACAATTTTCAGCAGGTTGCAACATTGAAATTCAGTAACAACCACTTTTCCATAAAGAAGGTCTCAATCACTCAGGATAAAAAAAAGTAGTTCTGTTTAAACTAGATGAATAGGAACACTGTGGACAATTTTAGCAAGTTGCAACATTGAAATTCAGTAATAACCACTTTTCCCCCAAAAAAACTTCTAAATCATGTTTGTATAAAAAGGATGTAAAAAAAAAATTCTGCTTAAACTATTGGAACACTGTGGACCATTTTCAACAGGTTGCAAGATTGAAATTCAGAAATAAGCACTCTTCCATAAACAAGCTCTAAATCATGTTTGATGCACTCTGGAAATATTTTTTTTGCAAAACTGTTGAAACTAGATGATAGGAACACTGTGGCCAATTTTCAGCAAGTTGCAACATTGAAATTCAGTAATAACCACTTTTCCATGAACAAGGTCTAAATCATGTTTGATGCACTCTGGATGTATTTTTTTTGCAGAACTGTTGAAACTAGATGATAGGAACACTGTGGCCAATTTTCAGCAAGTAGCAACATTGAAATGCAGTAATAATCACTTTTCCATGAACAAGGTCTCAATCATGTTTGATGCACTCATGATGTAAAAAAAGTAGTTCTGTTTAAACTAGATAAATAGGAACACTGTGGCCAATTTTCAGCAAGTTGCAACATTGAAATTCAGTAATAACCACTTTTCCATAAAAAAAAGCATCTAAATCATGTTTGATGTATTCAGGATGTAAAAAAATACATGTTCTGCTTAAACTACAGGAACACTGTGGCCAATTTTCAGCAAGTTGCAACATTGAAATGCAGTAATAATCACTTTTCCATGAACAAGGTCTCAATCATGTTTGATGCACTCAGGATGTAAAAAAATGTTCTGTTTAAACTAGATTGAATAGGAACACTGTGGGACAATAATCAGCAGGTTGCAACATTGAAATTCAGTAACAACCAAATTTCCATAAAGAAGGTCTAAATCATGTTTGATGCACTCATAGTTTAAACTATGGACAATGTTTCAGCAAGTTGCAACATTGAAATTCAGTAATAACCACTTTCCCCCCCAAAAAACTTCTAAATCATGTTTGATGCACTCTGGATGTAATTTTTTTTTTGCAGAAATGTTGAAACTAGATGATAGGAACACTGTGGACAATTTTAGGCAAGTTGCAACATTGAAATACAGAAATAACCACTTTTCCATAAACAAGCTCAAAATCATGTTTGATGCACTCTGGATGTAATTTTTTTGCAGAACTGTTGAAATTAGACGATAGGAATACTGTGGCCAATTTTCAGCAAGTTGCAACATTGAAATTCAGTAACAACCACTTTTCCATAAAGAAGGTCTCAATCACTCAGGATAAAAAAAAGTAGTTCTGTTTAAACTAGATGAATAGGAACACTGTGGGACAATTTTCAGCAGGTTGCAACATTGAAATTCAGTAACAACCACTTTTCCATAAAGAAGGTCTCAATCACTCAGGATAAAAAAAAGTAGTTCTGTTTAAACTAGATGAATAGGGACACTGTGGACAATTTTAGGCAAGTTGCAACATTGAAATTCAGTAATAACCACTTTTCCCCCAAAAAAAATTCTAAATCATGTTTGTAAAAAAAGGATGTAAAAAAAAAATTCTGCTTAAACTATTGGAACAACTGTGGACCATTTTCAACAGGTTGCAAGATTGAAATTCAGAAATAAGCACTCTTCCATAAACAAGCTCTAAATCATGTTTGATGCACTCTGGAAATATTTTTTTTGCAAAACTGTTGAAACTAGATGATAGGAACACTGTGGCCAATTTTCAGCAAGTTGCAACATTGAAATTCAGTAATAACCACTTTTCCATGAACAAGGTCTAAATCATGTTTGATGCACTCTGGATGTATTTTTTTTTCAGAACTGTTGAAACTAGATGATAGGAACACTGTGGCCAATTTTCAGCAAGTAGCAACATTGAAATGCAGTAATAATCACTTTTCCATGAACAAGGTCTCAATCATGTTTGATGCACTCATGATGTAAAAAAAAGTAGTTCTGTTTAAACTAGATAAATAGGAACACTGTGGACAATTTTCAGCAAGTTGCAACATTGAAATTCAGTAATAACCACTTTTCCATTAAAAAAAGCATCTAAATCATGTTTGATGTATTCAGGATGTAAAAAAATACATGTTCTGCTTAAACTACAGGAACACTGTGGCCAATTTTCAGCAAGTTGCAACATTGAAATGCAGTAATAATCACTTTTCCATGAACAAGGTCTCAATCATGTTTGATGCACTCAGGATGTAAAAAAATGTTCTGTTTAAACTAGATTGAATAGGAACACTGTGGGACAATTTTCAGCAGGTTGCAACATTGAAATTCAGTAACAACCAATTTTCCATAAAGAAGGTCTAAATCATGTTTGATGCACTCATAGTTTAAACTATGGACAATGTTTCAGCAAGTTGCAACATTGAAATTCAGTAATAACCACTTCCCCCCCCAAAAAACTTCTAAATCATGTTTGATGCACTCTGGATGTAATTTTTTTTTTGCAGAACTGTTGAAACTAGATGATAGGAACACTGTGGACAATTTTAGGCAAGTTGCAACATTGAAATACAGAAATAACCACTTTTCCATAAACAAGCTCAAAATCATGTTTGATGCACTCTGGATGTAATTTTTTTTGCAGAACTGTTGAAATTAGACGATAGGAATACTGTGGCCAATTTTCAGCAAGTTGCAACATTGAAATTCAGTAATAACCACTTTTTTTTTTAAACGTCTAAATCATGTTTGATGCACTCAGGATGTAAAAAAATGTTCTGTTTAAACTAGATTGAATAGGAACACTGTGGGACAATTTTCAGCAGGTTGCAACATTGAAATTCAGTAACAACCACTTTTCCATAAAGAAGGTCTAAATCATGTTTGATGCACTCAGGATGTTAAAAAAAGTTGTTCTGTTTAAACTAGATGAATAGGAACACTGTGGACAATTTTCAGCAAGTTGCAACATTGAAATTCAGTAATAACCACTTTTCCATAAAAAAAAGCATCTAAATCATGTTTGATGTATTCAGGATGTAAAAAAATACATGTTCTGCTTAAACTACAGGAACACTGTGGCCAATTTTCAGCAAGTTGCAACATTGAAATGCAGTAATAATCACTTTTCCATGAACAAGGTCTCAATCATGTTTGATGCACTCAGGATGTAAAAAAATGTTCTGTTTAAACTAGATTGAATAGGAACACTGTGGGACAATTTTCAGCAGGTTGCAACATTGAAATTCAGTAACAACCACTTTTCCATAAAGAAGGTCTCAATCACTCAGGATAAAAAAAGTAGTTCTGTTTAAACTAGATGAATAGGAACACTGTGGACAATTTTAGGCAAGTTGCAACATTGAAATTCAGTAATAACCACTTTTCCCCCCCCCAAAACTTCTAAATCATGTTTGTAAAAAAAGGATGTAAAAAAAAAATTCTGCTTAAACTATTGGAACACTGTGGACCATTTTCAACAGGTTGCAAGATTGAAATTCAGAAATAAGCACTCTTCCATAAACAAGCTCTAAATCATGTTTGATGCACTCTGGAAATATTTTTTTTGCAAAACTGTTGAAACTAGATGATAGGAACACTGTGGCCAATTTTCAGCAAGTTGCAACATTGAAATGCAGTAATAATCACTTTTCCATGAACAAGGTCTCAATCATGTTTGATGCACTCAGGATGTAAAAAAATGTTCTGTTTAAACTAGATTGAATAGGAACACTGTGGGACAATTTTCAGCAGGTTGCAACATTGAAATTCAGTAACAACCACTTTTCCATAAAGAAGGTCTCAATCACTCAGGATAAAAAAAAGTAGTTCTGTTTAAACTAGATGAATAGGAACACTGTGGACAATTTTAGCAAGTTGCAACATTGAAATTCAGTAATAACCACTTTTCCCCCCAAAAAACTTCTAAATCATGTTTGTAAAAAAAGGATGTAAAAAAAAATTCTGCTTAAACTATTGGAACACTGTGGACCATTTTCAACAGGTTGCAAGATTGAAATTCAGAAATAAGCACTCTTCCATAAACAAGCTCTAAATAATGTTTGATGCACTCTGGAAATATTTTTTTTGCAAAACTGTTGAAACTAGATGATAGGAACACTGTGGCCAATTTTCAGCAAGTTGCAACATTGAAATTCAGTAATAACCACTTTTCCATGAACAAGGTCTAAATCATGTTTGATGCACTCTGGATGTATTTTTTTTGCAGAACTGTTGAAACTAGATGATAGGAACACTGTGGCCAATTTTCAGCAAGTAGCAACATTGAAATGCAGTAATAATCACTTTTCCATGAACAAGGTCTCAATCATGTTTGATGCACTCATGATGTAAAAAAAGTAGTTCTGTTTAAACTAGATAAATAGGAACACTGTGGACAATTTTCAGCAAGTTGCAACATTGAAATTCAGTAATAACCACTTTTCCATAAAAAAAAGCATCTAAATCATGTTTGATGTATTCAGGATGTAAAAAAATACATGTTCTGCTTAAACTACAGGAACACTGTGGCCAATTTTCAGCAAGTTGCAACATTGAAATGCAGTAATAATCACTTTTCCATGAACAAGGTCTCAATCATGTTTGATGCACTCAGGATGTAAAAAAATGTTCTGTTTAAACTCGATTGAATAGGAACACTGTGGGACAATTTTCAGCAGGTTGCAACATTGAAATTCAGTCACAACCACTTTTCCATAAAGAAGGTCTAAATCATGTTTGATGCACTCATAGTTTAAACTATGGACAATGTTTCAGCAAGTTGCAACATTGAAATTCAGTAATAACCACTTTCCCCCCCCAAAAACTTCTAAATCATGTTTGATGCACTCTGGATGTAATTTTTTTTTTGCAGAACTGTTGAAACTAGATGATAGGAACACTGTGGACAATTTTAGGCAAGTTGCAACATTGAAATACAGAAATAACCACTTTTCCATAAACAAGCTCAAAATCATGTTTGATGCACTCTGGATGTAATTTTTTTTGCAGAACTGTTGAAATTAGACGATAGGAATACTGTGGCCAATTTTCAGCAAGTTGCAACATTGAAATTCAGTAATAACCACTTTTTTTTTTTAAACGTCTAAATCATGTTTGATGCACTCAGGATGTAAAAAAATGTTCTGTTTAAACTAGATAAATAGGAACACTGTGGACAATTTTCAGCAAGTTGCAACATTGAAATTCAGTAATAACCACTTTTCCATTAAAAAAAGCATCTAAATCATGTTTGATGTATTCAGGATGTAAAAAAAATACATGTTCTGCTTAAACTACAGGAACACTGTGGCCAATTTTCAGCAAGTTGCAACATTGAAATGCAGTAATAATCACTTTTCCATGAACAAGGTCTCAATCATGTTTGATGCACTCAGGATGTAAAAAAATGTTCTGTTTAAACTAGATTGAATAGGAACACTGTGGGACAATTTTCAGCAGGTTGCAACATTGAAATTCAGTAACAACCAATTTTCCATAAAGAAGGTCTAAATCATGTTTGATGCACTCATAGTTTAAACTATGGACAATGTTTCAGCAAGTTGCAACATTGAAATTCAGTAATAACCACTTCCCCCCCCAAAAAACTTCTAAATCATGTTTGATGCACTCTGGATGTAATTTTTTTTTTGCAGAACTGTTGAAACTAGATGATAGGAACACTGTGGACAATTTTAGGCAAGTTGCAACATTGAAATACAGAAATAACCACTTTTCCATAAACAAGCTCAAAATCATGTTTGATGCACTCTGGATGTAATTTTTTTTGCAGAACTGTTGAAATTAGACGATAGGAATACTGTGGCCAATTTTCAGCAAGTTGCAACATTGAAATTCAGTAATAACCACTTTTTTTTTTAAACGTCTAAATCATGTTTGATGCACTCAGGATGTAAAAAAATGTTCTGTTTAAACGAGATTGAATAGGAACACTGTGGGACAATTTTCAGCAGGTTGCAACATTGAAATTCAGTAACAACCACTTTTCCATAAAGAAGGTCTAAATCATGTTTGATGCACTCAGGATGTTAAAAAAAGTTGTTCTGTTTAAACTAGATGAATAGGAACACTGTGGACAATTTTCAGCAAGTTGCAACATTGAAATTCAGTAATAACCACTTTTCCATTAAAAAAAGCATCTAAATCATGTTTGATGTATTCAGGATGTAAAAAAATACATGTTCTGCTTAAACTACAGGAACACTGTGGCCAATTTTCAGCAAGTTGCAACTTTGAAATGCAGTAATAATCACTTTTCCATGAACAAGGTCTCAATCATGTTTGATGCACTCAGGATGTAAAAAAATGTTCTGTTTAAACTAGATTGAATAGGAACACTGTGGGACAATTTTCAGCAGGTTGCAACATTGAAATTCAGTAACAACCACTTTTCCATAAAGAAGGTCTCAATCACTCAGGATAAAAAAAAGTAGTTCTGTTTAAACTAGATGAATAGGAACACTGTGGACAATTTTAGCAAGTTGCAACATTGAAATTCAGTAATAACCACTTTTCCCCCAAAAAAACTTCTAAATCATGTTTGTAAAAAAAGGATGTAAAAAAATGTTCTGTTTAAACTAGATTGAATAGGAACACTGTGGGACAATTTTCAGCAGGTTGCAACATTGAAATTCAGTAACAACCAATTTTCCATAAAGAAGGTCTAAATCATGTTTGATGCACTCATAGTTTAAACTATGGACAATGTTTCAGCAAGTTGCAACATTGAAATTCAGTAATAACCACTTCCCCCCCAAAAAACTTCTAAATCATGTTTGATGCACTCTGGATGTAATTTTTTTTTTGCAGAACTGTTGAAACTAGATGATAGGAACACTGTGGACAATTTTAGGCAAGTTGCAACATTGAAATACAGAAATAACCACTTTTCCATAAACAAGCTCAAAATCATGTTTGATGCACTCTGGATGTAATTTTTTTTGCAGAACTGTTGAAATTAGACGATAGGAATACTGTGGCCAATTTCAGCAAGTTGCAACATTGAAATTCAGTAATAACCACTTTTTTTTTTTAAACGTCTAAATCATGTTTGATGCACTCAGGATGTAAAAAAATGTTCTGTTTAAACGAGATTGAATAGGAACACTGTGGGACAATTTTCAGCAGGTTGCAACATTGAAATTCAGTAACAACCACTTTTCCATAAAGAAGGTCTAAATCATGTTTGATGCACTCAGGATGTTAAAAAAAGTTGTTCTGTTTAAACTAGATGAATAGGAACACTGTGGACAATTTTCAGCAAGTTGCAACATTGAAATTCAGTAATAACCACTTTTCCATAAAAAAAAGCATCTAAATCATGTTTGATGTATTCAGGATGTAAAAAAATACATGTTCTGCTTAAACTACAGGAACACTGTGGCCAATTTTCAGCAAGTTGCAACTTTGAAATGCAGTAATAATCACTTTTCCATGAACAAGGTCTCAATCATGTTTGATGCACTCAGGATGTAAAAAAATGTTCTGTTTAAACTAGATTGAATAGGAACACTGTGGGACAATTTTCAGCAGGTTGCAACATTGAAATTCAGTAACAACCACTTTTCCATAAAGAAGGTCTCAATCACTCAGGATAAAAAAAAGTAGTTCTGTTTAAACTAGATGAATAGGAACACTGTGGACAATTTTAGCAAGTTGCAACTTTGAAATGCAGTAATAATCACTTTTCCATGAACAAGGTCTCAATCATGTTTGATGCACTCAGGATGTAAAAAAATGTTCTGTTTAAACTAGATTGAATAGGAACACTGTGGGACAATTTTCAGCAGGTTGCAACATTGAAATTCAGTAACAACCAATTTTCCATAAAGAAGGTCTAAATCATGTTTGATGCACTCATAGTTTAAACTATGGACAATGTTTCAGCAAGTTGCAACATTGAAATTCAGTAATAACCACTTCCCCCCCAAAAAACTTCTAAATCATGTTTGATGCACTCTGGATGTAATTTTTTTTTGCAGAACTGTTGAAACTAGATGATAGGAACACTGTGGACAATTTTAGGCAAGTTGCAACATTGAAATACAGAAATAACCACTTTTCCATAAACAAGCTCAAAATCATGTTTGATGCACTCTGGATGTAATTTTTTTTGCAGAACTGTTGAAATTAGACGATAGGAATACTGTGGCCAATTTTCAGCAAGTTGCAACATTGAAATTCAGTAATAACCACTTTTTTTTTTTAAACGTCTAAATCATGTTTGATGCACTCAGGATGTAAAAAAATGTTCTGTTTAAACTAGATTGAATAGGAACACTGTGGGACAATTTTCAGCAGGTTGCAACATTGAAATTCAGTAACAACCACTTTTCCATAAAGAAGGTCTAAATCATGTTTGATGCACTCAGGATGTTAAAAAAAGTTGTTCTGTTTAAACTAGATGAATAGGAACACTGTGGACAATTTTCAGCAAGTTGCAACATTGAAATTCAGTAATAACCACTTTTCCATAAAAAAAAGCATCTAAATCATGTTTGATGTATTCAGGATGTAAAAAAATACATGTTCTGCTTAAACTACAGGAACACTGTGGCCAATTTTCAGCAAGTTGCAACATTGAAATGCAGTAATAATCACTTTTCCATAAAGAAGGTCTCAATCACTCAGGATAAAAAAAAGTAGTTCTGTTTAAACTAGATGAATAGGAACACTGTGGACAATTTTAGCAAGTTGCAACATTGAAATTCAGTAATAACCACTTTTCCCCCCCAAAAACTTCTAAATCATGTTTGTAAAAAAAGGATGTAAAAAAAAAATTCTGCTTAAACTATTGGAACACTGTGGACCATTTTCAACAGGTTGCAAGATTGAAATTCAGAAATAAGCACTCTTCCATAAACAAGCTCTAAATCATGTTTGATGCACTCTGGAAATATTTTTTTTGCAAAACTGTTGAAACTAGATGATAGGAACACTGTGGCCAATTTTCAGCAAGTTGCAACATTGAAATTCAGTAATAACCACTTTTCCATGAACAAGGTCTAAATCATGTTTGATGAGCTCTGGATGTATTTTTTTGCAGAACTGTTGAAACTAGATGATAGGAACACTGTGGCCAATTTTCAGCAAGTAGCAACATTGAAATGCAGTAATAATCACTTTTCCATGAACAAGGTCTCAATCATGTTTGATGCACTCATGATGTAAAAAAAGTAGTTCTGTTTAACCTAGATAAATAGGAACACTGTGGACAATTTTCAGCAAGTTGCAACATTGAAATTCAGTAATAACCACTTTTCCATAAAAAAAAGCATCTAAATCATGTTTGATGTATTCAGGATGTAAAAAAATACATGTTCTGCTTAAACTACAGGAACACTGTGGCCAATTTTCAGCAAGTTGCAACATTGAAATGCAGTAATAATCACTTTTCCATGAACAAGGTCTCAATCATGTTTGATGCACTCAGGATGTAAAAAAATGTTCTGTTTAAACTAGATTGAATAGGAACACTGTGGGACAATTTTCAGCAGGTTGCAACATTGAAATTCAGTAACAACCACTTTTCCATAAAGAAGGTCTAAATCATGTTTGATGCACTCATAGTTTAAACTATGGACAATGTTTCAGCAAGTTGCAACATTGAAATTCAGTAATAACCACTCCCCCCCAAAAAAACTTCTAAATCATGTTTGATGCACTCTGGATGTAATTTTTTTTTGCAGAACTGTTGAAACTAGATGATAGGAACACTGTGGACAATTTTAGGCAAGTTGCAACATTGAAATACAGAAATAACCACTTTTCCATAAACAAGCTCAAAATCATGTTTGATGCACTCTGGATGTAATTTTTTTTGCAGAACTGTTGAAATTAGACGATAGGAATACTGTGGCCAATTTTCAGCAAGTTGCAACATTGAAATTCAGTAATAACCACTTTTTTTTTTTAAACGTCTAAATCATGTTTGATGCACTCAGGATGTAAAAAAATGTTCTGTTTAAACTAGATTGAATAGGAACACTGTGGGACAATTTTCAGCAGGTTGCAACATTGAAATTCAGTAACAACCACTTTTCCATAAAGAAGGTCTAAATCATGTTTGATGCACTCAGGATGTTAAAAAAAGTTGTTCTGTTTAAACTAGATGAATAGGAACACTGTGGACAATTTTCAGCAAGTTGCAACATTGAAATTCAGTAATAACCACTTTTCCATAAAAAAAAGCATCTAAATCATGTTTGATGTATTCAGGATGTAAAAAAATACATGTTCTGCTTAAACTACAGGAACACTGTGGCCAATTTTCAGCAAGTTGCAACATTGAAATGCAGTAATAATCACTTTTCCATAAAGAAGGTCTCAATCACTCAGGATAAAAAAAAGTAGTTCTGTTTAAACTAGATGAATAGGAACACTGTGGACAATTTTAGCAAGTTGCAACATTGAAATTCAGTAATAACCACTTTTCCCCCCAAAAAACTTCTAAATCATGTTTGTAAAAAAAGGATGTAAAAAAAAAATTCTGCTTAAACTATTGGAACACTGTGGACCATTTTCAACAGGTTGCAAGATTGAAATTCAGAAATAAGCACTCTTCCATAAACAAGCTCTAAATCATGTTTGATGCACTCTGGAAATATTTTTTTTGCAAAACTGTTGAAACTAGATGATAGGAACACTGTGGCCAATTTTCAGCAAGTTGCAACATTGAAATTCAGTAATAACCACTTTTCCATGAACAAGGTCTAAATCATGTTTGATGAGCTCTGGATGTATTTTTTTGCAGAACTGTTGAAACCAGATGATAGGAACACTGTGGCCAATTTTCAGCAAGTAGCAACATTGAAATGCAGTAATAATCACTTTTCCATGAACAAGGTCTCAATCATGTTTGATGCACTCATGATGTAAAAAAAGTAGTTCTGTTTAACCTAGATAAATAGGAACACTGTGGACAATTTTCAGCAAGTTGCAACATTGAAATTCAGTAATAACCACTTTTCCATAAAAAAAAGCATCTAAATCATGTTTGATGTATTCAGGATGTAAAAAAATACATGTTCTGCTTAAACTACAGGAACACTGTGGCCAATTTTCAGCAAGTTGCAACATTGAAATGCAGTAATAATCACTTTTCCATGAACAAGGTCTCAATCATGTTTGATGCACTCAGGATGTAAAAAAATGTTCTGTTTAAACTAGATTGAATAGGAACACTGTGGGACAATTTTCAGCAGGTTGCAACATTGAAATTCAGTAACAACCACTTTTCCATAAAGAAGGTCTAAATCATGTTTGATGCACTCATAGTTTAAACTATGGACAATGTTTCAGCAAGTTGCAACATTGAAATTCAGTAATAACCACTTTCCCCCCCAAAAAACTTCTAAATCATGTTTGATGCACTCTGGATGTAATTTTTTTTTTGCAGAACTGTTGAAACTAGATGATAGGAACACTGTGGACAATTTTAGGCAAGTTGCAACATTGAAATACAGAAATAACCACTTTTCCATAAACAAGCTCAAAATCATGTTTGATGCACTCTGGATGTAATTTTTTTTGCAGAACTGTTGAAATTAGACGATAGGAATACTGTGGCCAATTTTCAGCAAGTTGCAACATTGAAATTCAGTAATAACCACTTTTTTTTTTTAAACGTCTAAATCATGTTTGATGCACTCAGGATGTAAAAAAATGTTCTGTTTAAACTAGATTGAATAGGAACACTGTGGGACAATTTTCAGCAGGTTGCAACATTGAAATTCAGTAACAACCACTTTTCCATAAAGAAGGTCTAAATCATGTTTGATGCACTCAGGATGTTAAAAAAAGTTGTTCTGTTTAAACTAGATGAATAGGAACACTGTGGACAATTTTCAGCAAGTTGCAACATTGAAATTCAGTAATAACCACTTTTCCATAAAAAAAAGCATCTAAATCATGTTTGATGTATTCAGGATGTAAAAAAATACATGTTCTGCTTAAACTACAGGAACACTGTGGCCAATTTTCAGCAAGTTGCAACATTGAAATGCAGTAATAATCACTTTTCCATGAACAAGGTCTCAATCATGTTTGATGCACTCAGGATGTAAAAAAATGTTCTGTTTAAACTAGATTGAATAGGAACACTGTGGGACAATTTTCAGCAGGTTGCAACATTGAAATTCAGTAACAACCACTTTTCCATAAAGAAGGTCTAAATCATGTTTGATGCACTCATAGTTTAAACTATGGACAATGTTTCAGCAAGTTGCAACATTGAAATTCAGTAATAACCACTTTCCCCCCCAAAAAACTTCTAAATCATGTTTGATGCACTCTGGATGTAATTTTTTTTTTGCAGAACTGTTGAAACTAGATGATAGGAACACTGTGGACAATTTTAGGCAAGTTGCAACATTGAAATACAGAAATAACCACTTTTCCATAAACAAGCTCAAAATCATGTTTGATGCACTCTGGATGTAATTTTTTTTGCAGAACTGTTGAAATTAGACGATAGGAATACTGTGGCCAATTTTCAGCAAGTTGCAACATTGAAATTCAGTAATAACCACTTTTTTTTTTTAAACGTCTAAATCATGTTTGATGAAATTCAGTAATAATCACTTTCCCATAAAAAAAAGCATCTAAATCATGTTTGATGTATTCAGGATGTAAAAAAATACATGTTCTGCTTAAACTACAGGAACACTGTGGCCAATTTTCAGCAAGTTGCAAAATTGAAATGCAGTAATAATCACTTTTCCATGAACAAGGTCTCAATCATGTTTGATGCACTCAGGATGTAAAAAGTAGTTATGTTTAAACTAGATGAATAGGAACACTGTGGACAATTTTAGGCAAGTTGCAACATTGAAATTCAGTAATAACCACTTTTCCATAAACAAGGTCTCAATCATGTTTGATGCACTCAGGATAAAAAAAGTAGTTATGTTTAAACTAGATGATAGGAACACTGTGGACAATTTTCAGCAAGTTGCAACATTGAAATTCAGTAATAACCACTTTCCCGCCAAAAAAACTTCTAAATCATGTTTGATGCACTCAGGATGTAAAAAAAAAAATGTTCTGCTTAAACTATTGGAATACTGTGGACAATTTTCAACACGTTGCAAGATTGAAATTCAGAAATCACCACTTTTCCATAAACAAGCTCTAAATCATGTTTGATGCACTCTGGAAATATTTTTTATGCAAAACTGTTGAAACTAGATGATAGGAACACTGTGGCCAATTTTCAGCAAGTTGCAACATTGAAATTCAGTAATAACCACTTTTCCATGAAAAAGGTCTAAATCATGTTTGATGCACTCTGGATGTATTTTTTTTGCAGAACTGTTGAAACTAGATGATAGGAACACTGTGGCCAATTTTCAGCATGTTGCAACATTGAAATGCAGTAATAATCACTTTTCCATGAACAAGGTCTCAATCATGTTTGATGCACTCATGATGTAAAAAAATGTTCTGTTTAAACTAGATTGAATAGGAACACTGTGGGACAATTTTCAGCAGGTTGCAACATTGAAATTCAGTAACAACCACTTTTCCATAAAGAAGGTCTCAATCATGTTTGATGCACTCAGGATAAAAAAAGTAGTTCTGTTTAAACTAGATGAATAGGAACACTGTGGACAATTTTAGGCAAGTTGCAACATTGAAATACAGAAATAACCACTTTTCCATAAACAAGCTCAAAATCATGTTTGATGCACTCTGGATGTAATTTTTTTTGCAGAACTGTTGAAATTAGACGATAGGAATACTGTGGCCAATTTTCAGCAAGTTGCAACATTGAAATTCAGTAATAATCACTTTCCCATAAAAAAAAGCATCTAAATCATGTTTGATGTATTCAGGATGTAAAAAAATACATGTTCTGCTTAAACTACAGGAACACTGTGGCCATTTTTCAGCAAGTTGCAAAATTGAAATGCAGTAATAATCACTTTTCCATGAACAAGGTCTCAATCATGTTTGATGCACTCAGGATGTAAAAAAATGTTCTGTTTAAACTAGATTGAATAGGAACACTGTGGGACAATTTTCAGCAGGTAGCAACATTGAAATTCAGTAACAACCACTTTTCCATAAAGAAGGTCTCAATCATGTTTGATGCACTCAGGATAAAAAAAGTAGTTCTGTTTAAACTAGATGAATAGGAACACTGTGGACAATTTTCAGCAAGTTGCAACATTGAAATTCAGTAATAACCACTTTTCCATAAATAAGGTGTGAATCATGTTTGATGAACTCAGGATAAAAAAAAGTAGTTATGTTTAAACTAGATGAATAGGAACACTGTGGACAATTTTAGGCAAGTTGCAACATTGAAATTCAGTAATAACCACTTTTCCATAAACAAGGTCTCAATCATGTTTGATGCACTCAGGATAAAAAAAAGTAGTTATGTTTAAACTAGATGATAGGAACACTGTGGACAATTTTCAGCAAGTTGCAACATTGAAATTCAGTAATAACCACTTTCCCGCCAAAAAAACTTCTAAATCATGTTTGATGCACTCAGGATGTAAAAATAAAAAAATTCTGCTTAAACTATTGGAATACTGTGGACAATTTTCAACACGTTGCAAGATTGAAATTCAGAAATCAGCACTTTTCCATAAACAAGCTCTAAATCATGTTTGATGCACTCTGGAAATATTTTTTATGCAAAACTGTTGAAACTAGATGATAGGAACACTGTGGCCAATTTTCAGCAAGTTGCAACATTGAAATTCAGTAATAACCACTTTTCCATGAAAAAGGTCTAAATCATGTTTGATGCACTCATAGTTTAAACTATGGACAATGTTTCAGCAAGTTGCAACATTGAAATTCAGTAATAACCACTTTCCCCCCCAAAAAACTTCTAAATCATGTTTGATGCACTCTGGATGTAATTTTTTTTTTGCAGAACTGTTGAAACTAGATGATAGGAACACTGTGGACAATTTTAGGCAAGTTGCAACATTGAAATACAGAAATAACCACTTTTCCATAAACAAGCTCAAAATCATGTTTGATGCACTCTGGATGTAATTTTTTTTGCAGAACTGTTGAAATTAGACGATAGGAATACTGTGGCCAATTTTCAGCAAGTTGCAACATTGAAATTCAGTAATAACCACTTTTTTTTTTTAAACGTCTAAATCATGTTTGATGAAATTCAGTAATAATCACTTTCCCATAAAAAAAAGCATCTAAATCATGTTTGATGTATTCAGGATGTAAAAAAAATACATGTTCTGCTTAAACTACAGGAACAGTGTGGCCAATTTTCAGCAAGTTGCAAAATTGAAATGCAGTAATAATCACTTTTCCATGAACAAGGTCTCAATCATGTTTGATGCACTCAGGATGTAAAAAGTAGTTATGTTTAAACTAGATGAATAGGAACACTGTGGACAATTTTAGGCAAGTTGCAACATTGAAATTCAGTAATAACCACTTTTCCATAAACAAGGTCTCAATCATGTTTGATGCACTCAGGATAAAAAAAGTAGTTATGTTTAAACTAGATGATAGGAACACTGTGGACAATTTTCAGCAAGTTGCAACATTGAAATTCAGTAATAACCACTTTCCCGCCAAAAAAACTTCTAAATCATGTTTGATGCACTCAGGATGTAAAAAAAAAAATGTTCTGCTTAAACTATTGGAATACTGTGGACAATTTTCAACACGTTGCAAGATTGAAATTCAGAAATCACCACTTTTCCATAAACAAGCTCTAAATCATGTTTGATGCACTCTGGAAATATTTTTTATGCAAAACTGTTGAAACTAGATGATAGGAACACTGTGGCCAATTTTCAGCAAGTTGCAACATTGAAATTCAGTAATAACCACTTTTCCATGAAAAAGGTCTAAATCATGTTTGATGCACTCTGGATGTATTTTTTTTGCAGAACTGTTGAAACTAGATGATAGGAACACTGTGGCCAATTTTCAGCATGTTGCAACATTGAAATGCAGTAATAATCACTTTTCCATGAACAAGGTCTCAATCATGTTTGATGCACTCATGATGTAAAAAAATGTTCTGTTTAAACTAGATTGAATAGGAACACTGTGGGACAATTTTCAGCAGGTTGCAACATTGAAATTCAGTAACAACCACTTTTCCATAAAGAAGGTCTCAATCATGTTTGATGCACTCAGGATAAAAAAAGTAGTTCTGTTTAAACTAGATGAATAGGAACACTGTGGACAATTTTAGGCAAGTTGCAACATTGAAATACAGAAATAACCACTTTTCCATAAACAAGCTCAAAATCATGTTTGATGCACTCTGGATGTAATTTTTTTTGCAGAACTGTTGAAATTAGACGATAGGAATACTGTGGCCAATTTTCAGCAAGTTGCAACATTGAAATTCAGTAATAATCACTTTCCCATAAAAAAAAGCATCTAAATCATGTTTGATGTATTCAGGATGTAAAAAAAATACATGTTCTGCTTAAACTACAGGAACACTGTGGCCATTTTTCAGCAAGTTGCAAAATTGAAATGCAGTAATAATCACTTTTCCATGAACAAGGTCTCAATCATGTTTGATGCACTCAGGATGTAAAAAAATGTTCTGTTTAAACTAGATTGAATAGGAACACTGTGGGACAATTTTCAGCAGGTAGCAACATTGAAATTCAGTAACAACCACTTTTCCATAAAGAAGGTCTCAATCATGTTTGATGCACTCAGGATAAAAAAAGTAGTTCTGTTTAAACTAGATGAATAGGAACACTGTGGACAATTTTCAGCAAGTTGCAACATTGAAATTCAGTAATAACCACTTTTCCATAAATAAGGTGTGAATCATGTTTGATGAACTCAGGATAAAAAAAGTAGTTATGTTTAAACTAGATGAATAGGAACACTGTGGACAATTTTAGGCAAGTTGCAACATTGAAATTCAGTAATAACCACTTTTCCATAAACAAGGTCTCAATCATGTTTGATGCACTCAGGATAAAAAAAAGTAGTTATGTTTAAACTAGATGATAGGAACACTGTGGACAATTTTCAGCAAGTTGCAACATTGAAATTCAGTAATAACCACTTTCCCGCCAAAAAAACTTCTAAATCATGTTTGATGCACTCAGGATGTAAAAAAAAAAAATTCTGCTTAAACTATTGGAATACTGTGGACAATTTTCAACACGTTGCAAGATTGAAATTCAGAAATCAGCACTTTTCCATAAACAAGCTCTAAATCATGTTTGATGCACTCTGGAAATATTTTTTATGCAAAACTGTTGAAACTAGATGATAGGAACACTGTGGCCAATTTTCAGCAAGTTGCAACATTGAAATTCAGTAATAACCACTTTTCCATGAAAAAGGTCTAAATCATGTTTGATGCACTCTGGATGTATTTTTTTTGCAGAACTGTTGAAACTAGATGATAGGAACACTGTGGCCAATTTTCAGCATGTTGCAACATTGAAATGCAGTAATAATCACTTTTCCATGAACAAGGTCTCAATCATGTTTGATGCACTCATGATGTAAAAAAATGTTCTGTTTAAACTAGATTGAATAGGAACACTGTGGGACAATTTTCAGCAGGTTGCAACATTGAAATTCAGTAACAACCACTTTTCCATAAAGAAGGTCTCAATCATGTTTGATGCACTCAGGATAAAAAAAGTAGTTCTGTTTAAACTAGATGAATAGGAACACTGTGGACAATTTTAGACAAGTTGCAACATTGAAATTCAGTAATAATCACTTTCCCATAAAAAAAAAGCATCTAAATCATGTTTGATGTATTCAGGATGTAAAAAAATACATGTTCTGCTTAAACTACAGGAACACTGTGGCCAATTTTCAACAAGTTGCAACATTGAAATGCAGTAATAATCACTTTTCCATGAACAAGGTCTCAATCATGTTTGATGCACTCATGATGTAAAAAAGTAGTTCTGTTTAAACTAGATAAATAGGAACACTGTGGACAATTTTCAGCAAGTTGCAACATTGAAATTCAGTAATAACCACTTTTCCATAAAAAAAAAGCATCCAAATCATGTTTGATGTATTCAGGATGTAAAAAAATACATGTTCTGCTTAAACTACAGGAACACTGTGGCCAATTTTCAGCAAGTTGCAACATTGAAATGCAGTAATAATCACTTTTCCATGAACAAGGTCTCAATCATGTTTGATGCACTCAGGATGTAAAAAAATGTTCTGTTTAAACTAGATTGAATAGGAACACTGTGGGACAATTTTCAGCAGGTTGCAACATTGAAATTCAGTAACAACCAATTTTCCATAAAGAAGGTCTAAATCATGTTTGATGCACTCATAGTTTAAACTATGGACAATGTTTCAGCAAGTTGCAACATTGAAATTCAGTAATAACCACTTTCCCCCCCAAAAAACTTCTAAATCATGTTTGATGCACTCTGGATGTAATTTTTTTTTGCAGAACTGTTGAAACTAGATGATAGGAACACTGTGGACAATTTTAGGCAAGTTGCAACATTGAAATACAGAAATAACCACTTTTCCATAAACAAGCTCAAAATCATGTTTGATGCACTCTGGATGTAATTTTTTTTGCAGAACTGTTGAAATTAGACGATAGGAATACTGTGGCCAATTTTCAGCAAGTTGCAACATTGAAATTCAGTAATAACCACTTTTCCATAAAAAAAAGCATCTAAATCATGTTTGATGTATTCAGGATGTAAAAAAATGTTCTGTTTAAACTAGATTGAATAGGAACACTGTGGGACAATTTTCAGCAGGTTGCAACATTGAAATTCAGTAACAACCACTTTTCCATAAAGAAGGTCTAAATCATGTTTGATGCACTCAGGATGTTAAAAAAAGTTGTTCTGTTTAAACTAGATGAATAGGAACACTGTGGACAATTTTCAGCAAGTTGCAACATTGAAATTCAGTAATAACCACTTTTCCATAAAAAAAAGCATCTAAATCATGTTTGATGTATTCAGGATGTAAAAAAATACATGTTCTGCTTAAACTACAGGAACACTGTGGCCAATTTTCAGCAAGTTGCAACATTGAAATGCAGTAATAATCACTTTTCCATAAAGAAGGTCTCAATCACTCAGGATAAAAAAAGTAGTTCTGTTTAAACTAGATGAATAGGAACACTGTGGACAATTTTAGCAAGTTGCAACATTGAAATTCAGTAATAACCACTTTTCCCCCCAAAAAACTTCTAAATCATGTTTGTAAAAAAAGGATGTAAAAAAAAAATTCTGCTTAAACTATTGGAACACTGTGGACCATTTTCAACAGGTTGCAAGATTGAAATTCAGAAATAAGCACTCTTCCATAAACAAGCTCTAAATCATGTTTGATGCACTCTGGAAATATTTTTTTGCAAAACTGTTGAAACTAGATGATAGGAACACTGTGGCCAATTTTCAGCAAGTTGCAACATTGAAATTCAGTAATAACCACTTTTCCATGAACAAGGTCTAAATCATGTTTGATGAGCTCTGGATGTATTTTTTTGCAGAACTGTTGAAACTAGATGATAGGAACACTGTGGCCAATTTTCAGCAAGTAGCAACATTGAAATGCAGTAATAATCACTTTTCCATGAACAAGGTCTCAATCATGTTTGATGCACTCATGATGTAAAAAAAGTAGTTCTGTTTAACCTAGATAAATAGGAACACTGTGGACAATTTTCAGCAAGTTGCAACATTGAAATTCAGTAATAACCACTTTTCCATAAAAAAAAGCATCTAAATCATGTTTGATGTATTCAGGATGTAAAAAAATACATGTTCTGCTTAAACTACAGGAACACTGTGGCCAATTTTCAGCAAGTTGCAACATTGAAATGCAGTAATAATCACTTTTCCATGAACAAGGTCTCAATCATGTTTGATGCACTCAGGATGTAAAAAAATGTTCTGTTTAAACTAGATTGAATAGGAACACTGTGGGACAATTTTCAGCAGGTTGCAACATTGAAATTCAGTAACAACCACTTTTCCATAAAGAAGGTCTAAATCATGTTTGATGCACTCATAGTTTAAACTATGGACAATGTTTCAGCAAGTTGCAACATTGAAATTCAGTAATAACCACTTTCCCCCCCAAAAAACTTCTAAATCATGTTTGATGCACTCTGGATGTAATTTTTTTTTGCAGAACTGTTGAAACTAGATGATAGGAACACTGTGGACAATTTTAGTCAAGTTGCAACATTGAAATACAGAAATAACCACTTTTCCATAAACAAGCTCAAAATCATGTTTGATGCACTCTGGATGTAATTTTTTTTGCAGAACTGTTGAAATTAGACGATAGGAATACTGTGGCCAATTTTCAGCAAGTTGCAACATTGAAATTCAGTAATAACCACTTTTTTTTTTTAAACGTCTAAATCATGTTTGATGCACTCAGGATGTAAAAAAATGTTCTGTTTAAACTAGATTGAATAGGAACACTGTGGGACAATTTTCAGCAGGTTGCAACATTGAAATTCAGTAACAACCACTTTTCCATAAAGAAGGTCTAAATCATGTTTGATGCACTCAGGATGTTAAAAAAAGTTGTTCTGTTTAAACTAGATGAATAGGAACACTGTGGACAATTTTCAGCAAGTTGCAACATTGAAATTCAGTAATAACCACTTTTCCATAAAAAAAAGCATCTAAATCATGTTTGATGTATTCAGGATGTAAAAAAATACATGTTCTGCTTAAACTACAGGAACACTGTGGCCAATTTTCAGCAAGTTGCAACATTGAAATGCAGTAATAATCACTTTTCCATGAACAAGGTCTCAATCATGTTTGATGCACTCAGGATGTAAAAAAATGTTCTGTTTAAACTAGATTGAATAGGAACACTGTGGGACAATTTTCAGCAGGTTGCAACATTGAAATTCAGTAACAACCACTTTTCCATAAAGAAGGTCTCAATCATGTTTGATGCACTCAGGATAAAAAAAGTAGTTATGTTTAAACTAGATGATAGGAACACTGTGGACAATTTTCAGCAAGTTGCAACATTGAAATTCAGTAATAACCACTTTCCCGCCAAAAAAACTTCTAAATCATGTTTGATGCACTCAGGATGTAAAAAAAAAATGTTCTGCTTAAACTATTGGAATACTGTGGACAATTTTCAACACGTTGCAAGATTGAAATTCAGAAATCACCACTTTTCCATAAACAAGCTCTAAATCATGTTTGATGCACTCTAGAAATATTTTTTATGCAAAACTGTTGAAACTAGATGATAGGAACACTGTGGCCAATTTTCAGCAAGTTGCAACATTGAAATTCAGTAATAACCACTTTTCCATGAAAAAGGTCTAAATCATGTTTGATGCACTCTGGATGTATTTTTTTTGCAGAACTGTTGAAACTAGATGATAGGAACACTGTGGCCAATTTTCAGCATGTTGCAACATTGAAATGCAGTAATAATCACTTTTCCATGAACAAGGTCTCAATCATGTTTGATGCACTCATGATGTAAAAAAATGTTCTGTTTAAACTAGATTGAATAGGAACACTGTGGGACAATTTTCAGCAGGTTGCAACATTGAAATTCAGTAACAACCACTTTTCCATAAAGAAGGTCTAAATCATGTTTGATGCACTCAGGATGTTAAAAAAAGTTGTTCTGTTTAAACTAGATGAATAGGAACACTGTGGACAATTTTCAGCAAGTTGCAACATTGAAATTCAGTAATAACCACTTTTCCATAAAAAAAAGCATCTAAATCATGTTTGATGTATTCAGGATGTAAAAAAATACATGTTCTGCTTAAACTACAGGAACACTGTGGCCAATTTTCAGCAAGTTGCAACATTGAAATGCAGTAATAATCACTTTTCCATGAACAAGGTCTCAATCATGTTTGATGCACTCAGGATGTAAAAAAATGTTCTGTTTAAACTAGATTGAATAGGAACACTGTGGGACAATTTTCAGCAGGTTGCAACATTGAAATTCAGTAACAACCACTTTTCCATAAAGAAGGTCTCAATCATGTTTGATGCACTCAGGATAAAAAAAGTAGTTATGTTTAAACTAGATGATAGGAACACTGTGGACAATTTTCAGCAAGTTGCAACATTGAAATTCAGTAATAACCACTTTCCCGCCAAAAAAACTTCTAAATCATGTTTGATGCACTCAGGATGTAAAAAAAAAAATGTTCTGCTTAAACTATTGGAATACTGTGGACAATTTTCAACACGTTGCAAGATTGAAATTCAGAAATCACCACTTTTCCATAAACAAGCTCTAAATCATGTTTGATGCACTCTAGAAATATTTTTTATGCAAAACTGTTGAAACTAGATGATAGGAACACTGTGGCCAATTTTCAGCAAGTTGCAACATTGAAATTCAGTAATAACCACTTTTCCATGAAAAAGGTCTAAATCATGTTTGATGCACTCTGGATGTATTTTTTTTGCAGAACTGTTGAAACTAGATGATAGGAACACTGTGGCCAATTTTCAGCATGTTGCAACATTGAAATGCAGTAATAATCACTTTTCCATGAACAAGGTCTCAATCATGTTTGATGCACTCATGATGTAAAAAAATGTTCTGTTTAAACTAGATTGAATAGGAACACTGTGGGACAATTTTCAGCAGGTTGCAACATTGAAATTCAGTAACAACCACTTTTCCATAAAGAAGGTCTCAATCATGTTTGATGCACTCAGGATAAAAAAAGTAGTTCTGTTTAAACTAGATGAATAGGAACACTGTGGACAATTTTAGGCAAGTTGCAACATTGAAATACAGAAATAACCACTTTTCCATAAACAAGCTCAAAATCATGTTTGATGCACTCTGGATGTAATTTTTTTTGCAGAACTGTTGAAATTAGACGATAGGAATACTGTGGCCAATTTTCAGCAAGTTGCAACATTGAAATTCAGTAATAATCACTTTCCCATAAAAAAAAGCATCTAAATCATGTTTGATGTATTCAGGATGTAAAAAAAATACATGTTCTGCTTAAACTACAGGAACACTGTGGCCATTTTTCAGCAAGTTGCAAAATTGAAATGCAGTAATAATCACTTTTCCATGAACAAGGTCTCAATCATGTTTGATGCACTCAGGATGTAAAAAAATGTTCTGTTTAAACTAGATTGAATAGGAACACTGTGGGACAATTTTCAGCAGGTAGCAACATTGAAATTCAGTAACAACCACTTTTCCATAAAGAAGGTCTCAATCATGTTTGATGCACTCAGGATAAAAAAAGTAGTTCTGTTTAAACTAGATGAATAGGAACACTGTGGACAATTTTCAGCAAGTTGCAACATTGAAATTCAGTAATAACCACTTTTCCATAAATAAGGTGTGAATCATGTTTGATGAACTCAGGATAAAAAAAAGTAGTTATGTTTAAACTAGATGAATAGGAACACTGTGGACAATTTTAGGCAAGTTGCAACATTGAAATTCAGTAATAACCACTTTTCCATAAACAAGGTCTCAATCATGTTTGATGCACTCAGGATAAAAAAAGTAGTTATGTTTAAACTAGATGATAGGAACACTGTGGACAATTTTCAGCAAGTTGCAACATTGAAATTCAGTAATAACCACTTTCCCGCCAAAAAAACTTCTAAATCATGTTTGATGCACTCAGGATGTAAAAAAAAAAAAATTCTGCTTAAACTATTGGAATACTGTGGACAATTTTCAACACGTTGCAAGATTGAAATTCAGAAATCAGCACTTTTCCATAAACAAGCTCTAAATCATGTTTGATGCACTCTGGAAATATTTTTTATGCAAAACTGTTGAAACTAGATGATAGGAACACTGTGGCCAATTTTCAGCATGTTGCAACATTGAAATTCAGTAATAACCACTTTTCCATGAAAAAGGTCTAAATCATGTTTGATGCACTCTGGATGTATTTTTTTTGCAGAACTGTTGAAACTAGATGATAGGAACACTGTGGCCAATTTTCAGCATGTTGCAACATTGAAATGCAGTAATAATCACTTTTCCATGAACAAGGTCTCAATCATGTTTGATGCACTCATGATGTAAAAAAATGTTCTGTTTAAACTAGATTGAATAGGAACACTGTGGGACAATTTTCAGCAGGTTGCAACATTGAAATTCAGTAACAACCACTTTTCCATAAAGAAGGTCTCAATCATGTTTGATGCACTCAGGATAAAAAAGTAGTTCTGTTTAAACTAGATGAATAGGAACACTGTGGACAATTTTAGACAAGTTGCAACATTGAAATTCAGTAATAATCACTTTCCCATAAAAAAAAGCATCTAAATCATGTTTGATGTATTCAGGATGTAAAAAAATACATGTTCTGCTTAAACTACAGGAACACTGTGGCCAATTTTCAACAAGTTGCAACATTGAAATGCAGTAATAATCACTTTTCCATGAACAAGGTCTCAATCATGTTTGATGCACTCATGATGTAAAAAAAGTAGTTCTGTTTAAACTAGATAAATAGGAACACTGTGGACAATTTTCAGCAAGTTGCAACATTGAAATTCAGTAATAACCACTTTTCCATAAAAAAAAAGCATCTAAATCATGTTTGATGTATTCAGGATGTAAAAAAATACATGTTCTGCTTAAACTACAGGAACACTGTGGCCAATTTTCAGCAAGTTGCAACATTGAAATGCAGTAATAATCACTTTTCCATGAACAAGGTCTCAATCATGTTTGATGCACTCAGGATGTAAAAAAATGTTCTGTTTAAACTAGATTGAATAGGAACACTGTGGGACAATTTTCAGCAGGTAGCAACATTGAAATTCAGTAACAACCACTTTTCCATAAAGAAGGTCTCAATCATGTTTGATGCACTCAGGATAAAAAAAGTAGTTCTGTTTAAACTAGATGAATAGGAACACTGTGGACAATTTTAGACAAGTTGCAACATTGAAATTCAGTAATAATCACTTTCCCCCCCAAAAAACTTCTAAATCATGTTTGATGCACTCTGGATGTATTTTTTTTTGCAGAACTGTTGAAACTAGATGATAGGAACACTGTGGACAATTTTAGGCAAGTTGCAACATTGAAATACAGAAATAACCACTTTTCCATAAACAAGCTCTAAATCATGTTTGATGCATTCTGTAATAAAATATGTTGCAGTACTATTTAAACTAGAGGATACGAACACTGGACAATTTTAGGCAGGCTGCAACATTGAAATAAACACTTTTCCATTAACAAGGTCTAAATCATGTTTGATGCACTCTGGAAATTTTTTTTTTGCAAAACTGTTGAAACTAGATGATAGGAACACTGTGGCCAATTTTCAGCAAGTTGCAACATTGAAATTCAGTAATAACCACTTTTCCATGAACAAGGTCTAAATCATGTTTGATGCACTCTGGATGTATTTTTTTTGCAGAACTGTTGAAACTAGATGATAGGAACACTGTGGCCAATTTTCAGCAAGTTGCAACATTGAAATGCAGTAATAATCACTTTTCCATGAACAAGGTCTCAATCATGTTTGATGCACTCATGATGTAAAAAAAGTAGTTCTGTTTAAACTAGATAAATAGGAACACTGTGGACAATTTTCAGCAAGTTGCAACATTGAAATTCAGGAATAACCACTTTTCCATAAAAAAAAGCATCTAAATCATGTTTGATGTATTCAGGATGTAAAAAAATACATGTTCTGCTTAAACTACAGGAACACTGTGGCCAATTTTCAGCATGTTGCAACATTGAAATGCAGTAATAATCACTTTTCCATGAACAAGGTCTCAATCATGTTTGATGCACTCATGATGTAAAAAAATGTTCTGTTTAAACTAGATTGAATAGGAACACTGTGGGACAATTTTCAGCAGGTTGCAACATTGAAATTCAGTAACAACCACTTTTCCATAAAGAAGGTCTCAATCATGTTTGATGCACTCAGGATAAAAAAAGTAGTTCTGTTTAAACTAGATGAATAGGAACACTGTGGACAATTTTAGACAAGTTGCAACATTGAAATTCAGTAATAATCACTTTCCCATAAAAAAAGCATCTAAATCATGTTTGATGTATTCAGGATGTAAAAAAATACATGTTCTGCTTAAACTACAGGAACACTGTGGCCAATTTTCAGCAAGTTGCAACATTGAAATGCAGTAATAATCACTTTTCCATGAACAAGGTCTCAATCATGTTTGATGCACTCAGGATGTAAAAATATGTTCTGTTTAAACTAGATTGAATAGGAACACTGTGGGACCATTTTCAGCAGGTTGCAACATTGAAATTCAGTAACAACCACTTTTCCATAAAGAAGGTCTCAATCATGTTTGATGCACTCAGGATAAAAAAAGTAGTTCTGTTTAAACTAGATGAATAGGAACACTGTGGACAATTTTAGACAAGTTGCAACATTGAAATTCAGTAATAATCACTTTCCCCCCCAAAAAACTTCTAAATCATGTTTGATGCACTCTGGATGTATTTTTTTTTGCAGAACTGTTGAAACTAGATGATAGGAACACTGTGGACAATTTTAGGCAAGTTGCAACATTGAAATACAGAAATAACCACTTTTCCATAAACAAGCTCTAAATCATGTTTGATGCATTCTGTAATAAAATATGTTGCAGTACTATTTAAACTAGAGGATACGAACACTGGACAATTTTAGGCAGGCTGCAACATTGAAATAAACACTTTTCCATTAACAAGGTCTAAATCATGTTTGATGCACTCTGGATGTATTTTTTTGCAGAACTGTTGAAACTAGATGATAGGAACACTGTGGCCAATTTTCAGCAAGTTGCAACATTGAAATGCAGTAATAATCACTTTTCCATGAACAAGGTCTCAATCATGTTTGATGCACTCATGATGTAAAAAAAGTAGTTCTGTTTAAACTAGATAAATAGGAACACTGTGGACAATTTTCAGCAAGTTGCAACATTGAAATTCAGGAATAACCACTTTTCCATTAAAAAAAGCATCTAAATCATGTTTGATGTATTCAGGATGTAAAAAAATACATGTTCTGCTTAAACTACAGGAACACTGTGGCCAATTTTCAGCAAGTTGCAACATTGAAATGCAGAAAAAATCACTTTTCCATGAACAAGGTCTTAATCATGTTTGATGCACTCTGGATGTATTTTTTTTGCAGAACTGTTGAAACTAGATGATAGGAACACTGTGGCCAATTTTCAGCAAGTTGCAACATTGAAATTCAGTAATAACCACTTTTCCATGAACAAGGTCTAAATCATGTTTGATGCACTCTGGATGTATTTTTTTTGCAGAACTGTTGAAACTAGATGATAGGAACACTGTGGCCAATTTTCAGCAAGTTGCAACATTGAAATGCAGTAATAATCACTTTTCCATGAACAAGGTCTCAATCATGTTTGATGCACTCATGATGTAAAAAAAGTAGTTCTGTTTAAACTAGATAAATAGGAACACTGTGGACAATTTTCAGCAAGTTGCAACATTGAAATTCAGGAATAACCACTTTTCCATTAAAAAAAGCATCTAAATCATGTTTGATGTATTCAGGATGTAAAAAAATACATGTTCTGCTTAAACTACAGGAACACTGTGGCCAATTTTCAGCAAGTTGCAACATTGAAATGCAGAAAAAATCACTTTTCCATGAACAAGGTCTTAATCATGTTTGATGCACTCAGGATGTAAAAAAATGTTCTGTTTAAACTAGATTGAATAGGAACACTGTGGGACAATGTTTCAGCAAGTTGCAACATTGAAATTCAGTAATAACCACTTTCCCCCCCAAAAAACTTCTAAATCATGTTTGATGCACTCTGGATGTAATTTTTTTTGCAGAACTGTTGAAACTAGATGATAGGAACACTGTGGACAATTTTAGGCAAGTTGCAACATTGAAATTCAGTAATAACCAATTTTCTTTTTTTAAACGTCTAAATCATGTTTGATGCACTCAGGATGTAAAAAAAAAAAAGATGTTTAAACTAGATTGAATAGGAACACTGTGGGACAATTTTAGGCAAGTTGCAACATTGAAATACAGAAATAACCACTTTTCCATGAACAAGGTCTAAATCATGTTTGATGCATTCTGTAATAAAATATGTTGCAGTACTATTTAAACTAGAGGATACGAACACTGGACAATTTTAGGCAGGCTGCAACATTGAAATAAACACTTTTCCAATAACAAGGTCTAAATCATGTTTGATGCACTCTGTAAGTATTTTTTTTTGCTGAACTGTATTACCTAGATGATAGGAACACTGTGGACCATTTTCAGCAGGTTGCAACATTGAAATTCAGTAACAACCACTTTTCCATAAAGAAGCTCTAAATCATGTTTGATGCACTCAGGATGTTAAAAAAAAGTTGTTCTGTTTAAACTAGATGAATAGGAACACTGTGGACAATTTTCAGCAAGTTGCAACATTGAATGTCAGTAATAACCACTTTTCCATAAATAAGGTGTGAATCATGTTTGATGAACTCAGGATAAAAAAAAGTAGTTATGTTTAAACTAGATGAATAGGAACACTGTGGACAATATTAGGCAAGTTGCAACATAAAAATTCAGTAATAACCACTTTTCCATAAACAAGGTCTCAATCATGTTTGATGCACTCAGGATAAAAAAAGTAGTTATGTTTAAACTAGATGATAGGAACACTGTGGACAATTTTCAGCAAGTTGCAACATTGAAATGCAGTAATAAACACTTTTCCAATAACAAGGTCTAAATCATGTTTGATGCACTCTGTAAGTAATTTTTTTTGCTGAACTGTATTACCTAGATGATAGGAACACTGTGGACCATTTTCAGCAGGTTGCAACATTGAAATTCAGTAACAACCACTTTTCCATAAAGAAGCTCTAAATCATGTTTGATGCACTCAGGATGTTAAAAAAAAGTTGTTCTGTTTAAACTAGATGAATAGGAACACTGTGGACAATTTTCAGCAAGTTGCAACATTGAATGTCAGTAATAACCACTTTTCCATAAATAAGGTGTGAATCATGTTTGATGAACTCAGGATAAAAAAAAGTAGTTATGTTTAAACTAGATGAATAGGAACACTGTGGACAATATTAGGCAAGTTGCAACATAAAAATTCAGTAATAACCACTTTTCCATAAACAAGGTCTCAATCATGTTTGATGCACTCAGGATAAAAAAAGTAGTTATGTTTAAACTAGATGATAGGAACACTGTGGACAATTTTCAGCAAGTTGCAACATTGAAATGCAGTAATAATCACTTTTCCATGAACAAGGTCTCAATCATGTTTGATGCACTCAGGATGTAAAAAAATGTTCTGTTTAAACTAGATTGAATAGGAACACTGTGGGACAATTTTCAGCAGGTTGCAACATTGAAATTCAGTAACAACCACTTTTCCATAAAGAAGGTCTAAATCATGTTTGATGCACTCAGGATGTAAAAACATGTTCTGTTTAAACTAGATTGAATAGGAACACTGTGGGACAATTTTCAGCAGGTTGCAACATTGAAATTCAGTAACAACCACTTTTCCATAAAGAAGGTCTCAATCATGTTTGATGCACTCAGGATAAAAAAAGTAGTTCTGTTTAAACTAGATGAATAGGAACACTGTGGACAATTTTAGACAAGTTGCAACATTGAAATTCAGTAATAATCACTTTCCCATAAAAAAAAGCATCTAAATCAGGATGTAAAAAAATACATGTTCTGCTTAAACTACAGGAACACTGTGGCCAATTTCCAGCAAGTTGCAACATTGAAATGCAGTAATAATCACTTTTCCATGAACAAGGTCTCAATCATGTTTGATGCACTCAGGATGTAAAAAAATGTTCTGTTTAAACTAGATGAATAGGAACACTGTGGACAATTTTAGGCAAGTTGCAACATTGAAATACAGAAATAACCACTTTTCCATAAACAAGCTCAGAATCATGTTTGAGGCACTCTGGATGTAATTTTTTTTGCAGAACTGTTGAAACTAGATGATAGGAATACTGTGGCCAATTTTCAGCAAGTTGCAACATTGAAATTCAGTAATAACCAATTTTCTTTTTTTAAACGTCTAAATCATGTTTGATGCACTCAGGATGTAAAAAAAAAGATGTTTAAACTAGATTGAATAGGAACACTGTGGGACAATTTTAGGCAAGTTGCAACATTGAAATACAGAAATAACCACTTTTCCATGAACAAGGTCTAAATCATGTTTGATGCATTCTGTAATAAAATATGTTGCAGTACTATTTAAACTAGAGGATACGAACACTGGACAATTTTAGGCAGGCTGCAACATTGAAATAAACACTTTTCCAATAACAAGGTCTAAATCATGTTTGATGCACTCTGTAAGTAATTTTTTTTGCTGAACTGTATTACCTAGATGATAGGAACACTGTGGACCATTTTCAGCAAGTTGCAACATTGAAATGCAGTAATAATCACTTTTCCAAGAAAAAGGTCTCAATCATGTTTGATGCACTCAGGATGTAAAAAAATGTTCTGTTTAAACTAGATTGAATAGGAACACTGTGGGACAATTTTCAGCAGGTTGCAACATTGAAATTCAGTAACAACCACTTTTCCATAAAGAAGCTCTAAATCATGTTTGATGCACTCAGGATGTTTAAAAAAAGTTGTTCTGTTTAAACTAGATGAATAGGAACACTGTGGACAATTTTCAGCAAGTTGCAACATTGAATGTCAGTAATAACCACTTTTCCATAAATAAGGTGTGAATCATGTTTGATGAACTCAGGATAAAAAAAAGTAGTTATGTTTAAACTAGATGAATAGGAACACTGTGGACAATTTTCAGCAAGTTGCAACATTGAATGTCAGTAATAACCACTTTTCCATAAATAAGGTGTGAATCATGTTTGATGAACTCAGGATAAAAAAAGTAGTTATGTTTAAACTAGATGATAGGAACACTGTGGACAATTTTCAGCAAGTTGCAACATTGAAATTCAGTAATAACCACTTTCCCCCCCCAAAAACTTCAAAATCATGTTTGATGCACTCAGGATGTAAAAAAAAAATTTCTGCTTAAACTATTGGAATACTGTGGACAATTTTCAACACGTTGCAAGATTGAAATTCAGAAATCAGCACTTTTCCATAAACAAGCTCTAAATCATGTTTGATGAACTCTGGAAATATTTTTTTTGCAAAACTGTTGAAACTAGATGATAGGAACACTGTGGCCAATTTTCAGCAAGTTGCAACATTGAAATTCAGTAATAACCACTTTTCCATGAACAAGGTCTAAATCATGTTTGATGCACTCTGGATGTATTTTTTTTGCAGAACTGTTGAAACTAGATGATAGGAACACTGTGGCCAATTTTCAGCAAGTTGCAACATTGAAATGCAGTAATAATCACTTTTCCATGAACAAGGTCTCAATCATGTTTGATGCACTCATGATGTAAAAAAGTAGTTCTGTTTAAACTAGATAAATAGGAACACTGTGGACAATTTTCAGCAAGTTGCAACATTGAAATTCAGTAATAACCACTTTTCCATAAAAAAAGCATCTAAATCATGTTTGATGTATTCAGGATGTAAAAAAAATACATGTTCTGCTTAAACTACAGGAACACTGTGGCCAATTTTCAGCAAGTTGCAACATTGAAATTCAGTAACAACCACTTTTCCATAAAGAAGGTCTAAATCATGTTTGATGCACTCAGGATGTAAAAAAAGTAGTTATGTTTAAACTAGATGAATAGGGACAATGTGGACAATTTTCAGCAAGTTGCAACATTGAAATTCAGTAATAACCACTTTTCCATGAACAAGGTCTCAATCATGTTTGATGCACTCAGGATGTAAAAAAATGTTCTGTTTAAACTAGATGAATAGGAACACTGTGGACAATTTTCAGCAAGTTGCAACATTGAATGTCAGTAATAACCACTTTTCCATAAATAAGGTGTGAATCATGTTTGATGAACTCAGGATAAAAAAAAGTAGTTATGTTTAAACTAGATAAATAGGAACACTGTGGACAATATTAGGCAAGTTGCAACATTAAAATTCAGTAATAACCACTTTTCCATAAACAAGGTCTCAATCATGTTTGATGCACTCAGGATAAAAAAAAGTAGGTATGTTTAAACTAGATGATAGGAACACTGTGGACAATTTTCAGCAAGTTGCAACATTGAAATTCAGTAATAACCACTTTCCCCCCCAAAAAAACTTCTAAATCATGTTTGATGCACTCAGGATGTAAAAAAAAATGTTCTGCTTTAAACTATTGGAATACTGTGGACAATTTTCAACACGTTGCAAGATTGAAATTCAGAAATCAGCACTTTTCCATAAACAAGCTCTAAATCATGTTTGATGCACTCTGGATGTATTTTTTTGCAGAACTGTTGAAACTAGATGATAGGAACACTGTGGCCAATTTTCAGCAAGTTGCAACATTGAAATGCAGTAATAATCACTTTTCCATGAACAAGGTCTCAATCATGTTTGATGCACTCATGATATAAAAAAAGTAGTTCTGTTTAAACTAGATAAATAGGAACACTGTGGCCAATTTTCAGCAAGTTGCAACATTGAAATTCAGTAATAACCACTTTTCCATAAAAAAAGCATCTAAAGCATGTTTGATGAATTCAGGATGTAAAAAAATACATGTTCTGCTTAAACTACAGGAACACTGTGGCCAATTTTCAGCATGTTGCAACATTGAAATGCAGTAATAATCACTTTTCCATGAACAAGGTCTCAATCATGTTTGATGCACTCAGGATGTAAAAAAATGTTCTGTTTAAACTAGATTGAATAGGAACACTGTGGGACAATTTTCAGCAAGTTGCAACATTGAAATTCAGTAATAACCACTTTTCCATAAAGAAGGTCTCAATCATGTTTGATGCACTCAGGATAAAAAAGTAGTTCTGTTTAAACTAGATGAATAGGAACACTGTGGACAATTTTAGACAAGTTGCAACATTGAAATTCAGTAATAATCACTTTCCCATAAAAAAAAGCATCTAAATCATGTTTGATGTATTCAGGATGTAAAAAAATACATGTTCTGCTTAAACTACAGGAACACTGTGGCCAATTTTCAGCAAGTTGCAACATTGAAATGCAGTAATAATCACTTTTCCATGAACAAGGTCTCAATCATGTTTGATGCACTCAGGATGTAAAAAAATGTTCTGTTTAAACTAGATTGAATAGGAACACTGTGGGACAATGTTTCAGCAAGTTGCAACATTGAAATTCAGTAATAACCACTTTCCCCCCCAAAAAACTTCTAAATCATGTTTGATGCACTCTGGATGTATTTTTTTTTTGCAGAACTGTTGAAACTAGATGAATAGGAACACTGTGGACAATTTTAGGCAAGTTGCAACATTGAAATACAGAAATAACCACTTTTCCATAAACAAGCTCAAAATCATGTTTGATGCACTCTGGATGTAATTTTTTTTGCAGAACTGTTGAAACTAGATGATAGGAATACTGTGGCCAATTTTCAGCAAGTTGCAACATTGAAATTCAGTAATAACCAATTTTCTTTTTTTAAACGTCTAAATCATGTTTGATGCACTCAGGATGTAAAAAAAAAAGATGTTTAAACTAGATTGAATAGGAACACTGTGGGACAATTTTAGGCAAGTTGCAACATTGAAATACAGAAATAACCACTTTTCCATGAACAAGGTCTAAATCATGTTTGATGCATTCTGTAATAAAATATGTTGCAGTACTATTTAAACTAGAGGATACGAACACTGGACAATTTTAGGCAGGCTGCAACATTGAAATAAACACTTTTCCAATAACAAGGTCTAAATCATGTTTGATGCACTCTGTAAGTAATTTTTTTTGCTGAACTGTATTACCTAGATGATAGGAACACTGTGGACCATTTTCAGCAAGTTGCAACATTGAAATGCAGTAATAATCACTTTTCCATGAACAAGGTCTCAATCATGTTAGATGCACTCAGGATGTAAAAAAATGTTCTGTTTAAACTAGATTGAATAGGAACACTGTGGGACAATTTTCAGCAGGTTGCAACATTGAAATTCAGTAACAACCACTTTTCCATAAAGAAGCTCTAAATCATGTTTGATGCACTCAGGATGTTAAAAAAAAGTTGTTCTGTTTAAACTAGATGAATAGGAACACTGTGGACAATTTTCAGCAAGTTGCAACATTGAATGTCAGTAATAACCACTTTTCCATAAATAAGGTGTGAATCATGTTTGATGCACTCATGATGTAAAAAAAGTAGTTCTGTTTAAACTAGATAAATAGGAACACTGTGGCCAATTTTCAGCAAGTTGCAACATTGAAATTCAGTAATAACCACTTTTCCATAAAAAAAGCATCTAAAGCATGTTTGATGAATTCAGGATGTAAAAAAATACATGTTCTGCTTAAACTACAGGAACACTGTGGCCAATTTTCAGCATGTTGCAACATTGAAATGCAGTAATAATCACTTTTCCATGAACAAGGTCTCAATCATGTTTGATGCACTCAGGATGTAAAAAAATGTTCTGTTTAAACTAGATTGAATAGGAACACTGTGGGACAATTTTCAGCAAGTTGCAACATTGAAATTCAGTAATAACCACTTTTCCATAAAGAAGGTCTCAATCATGTTTGATGCACTCAGGATAAAAAAGTAGTTCTGTTTAAACTAGATGAATAGGAACACTGTGGACAATTTTAGACAAGTTGCAACATTGAAATTCAGTAATAATCACTTTCCCATAAAAAAAAGCATCTAAATCATGTTTGATGTATTCAGGATGTAAAAAAATACATGTTCTGCTTAAACTACAGGAACACTGTGGCCAATTTTCAGCAAGTTGCAACATTGAAATGCAGTAATAATCACTTTTCCATGAACAAGGTCTCAATCATGTTTGATGCACTCAGGATGTAAAAAAATGTTCTGTTTAAACTAGATTGAATAGGAACACTGTGGGACAATGTTTCAGCAAGTTGCAACATTGAAATTCAGTAATAACCACTTTCCCCCCCAAAAAACTTCTAAATCATGTTTGATGCACTCTGGATGTATTTTTTTTTTGCAGAACTGTTGAAACTAGATGAATAGGAACACTGTGGACAATTTTAGGCAAGTTGCAACATTGAAATACAGAAATAACCACTTTTCCATAAACAAGCTCAAAATCATGTTTGATGCACTCTGGATGTAATTTTTTTTGCAGAACTGTTGAAACTAGATGATAGGAATACTGTGGCCAATTTTCAGCAAGTTGCAACATTGAAATTCAGTAATAACCAATTTTCTTTTTTTAAACGTCTAAATCATGTTTGATGCACTCAGGATGTAAAAAAAAAAGATGTTTAAACTAGATTGAATAGGAACACTGTGGGACAATTTTAGGCAAGTTGCAACATTGAAATACAGAAATAACCACTTTTCCATGAACAAGGTCTAAATCATGTTTGATGCATTCTGTAATAAAATATGTTGCAGTACTATTTAAACTAGAGGATACGAACACTGGACAATTTTAGGCAGGCTGCAACATTGAAATAAACACTTTTCCAATAACAAGGTCTAAATCATGTTTGATGCACTCTGTAAGTAATTTTTTTTGCTGAACTGTATTACCTAGATGATAGGAACACTGTGGACCATTTTCAGCAAGTTGCAACATTGAAATGCAGTAATAATCACTTTTCCATGAACAAGGTCTCAATCATGTTAGATGCACTCAGGATGTAAAAAAATGTTCTGTTTAAACTAGATTGAATAGGAACACTGTGGGACAATTTTCAGCAGGTTGCAACATTGAAATTCAGTAACAACCACTTTTCCATAAAGAAGCTCTAAATCATGTTTGATGCACTCAGGATGTTAAAAAAAAGTTGTTCTGTTTAAACTAGATGAATAGGAACACTGTGGACAATTTTCAGCAAGTTGCAACATTGAATGTCAGTAATAACCACTTTTCCATAAATAAGGTGTGAATCATGTTTGATGAACTCAGGATAAAAAAAGTAGTTATGTTTAAACTAGATGAATAGGAACACTGTGGACAATATTAGGCAAGTTGCAACATTAAAATTCAGTAATAACCACTTTTCCATAAACAAGGTCTCAATCATGTTTGATGCACTCAGGATAAAAAAAGTAGTTATGTTTAAACTAGATGATAGGAACACTGTGGACAATTTTCAGCAAGTTGCAACATTGAAATTCAGTAATAACCACTTTCCCCCCCAAAAAACTTCTAAATCATGTTTGATGCACTCAGGATGTTAAAAAAAATGTTCTGCTTAAACTATTGGAATACGTGGACAATTTTCAACACGTTGCAAGATTGAAATTCAGAAATCAGCACTTTTCCATAAACAAGCTCTAAATCATGTTTGATGAACTCTGGAAATATTTTTTTTGCAAAACTGTTGAAACTAGATGATAGGAACACTGTGGCCAATTTTCAGCAAGTTGCAACATTGAAATGCAGTAATAATCACTTTTCCATGAACAAGGTCTCAATCATGTTTAATGCACTCAGGATGTAAAAAAATGTTCTGTTTAAACTAGATTGAATAGGAACACTGTGGGACAATTTTCAGCAGGTTGCAACATTGAAATTCAGTAACAACCACTTTTCCATAAAGAAGGTCTAAATCATGTTTGATGCACTCAGGCTGTAAAAAAAGTAGTTATGTTTAAACTAGATGAATAGGGACAATGTGGACAATTTTCAGCAAGTTGCGATATTGAAATTCAGTAATAACCACTTTTCCATGAACAAGGTCTCAATCATGTTTGATGCACTCAGGATGTAAAAAAAATGTTCTGTTTAAACTAGATTGAATAGGAACACTGTGGGACAATTTTCAGCAGGTAGCAACATTGAAATTCAGTAATAACCACTTTTCCATAAAAAAAGCATCTAAAGCATGTTTGATGAATTCAGGATGTAAAAAAATACATGTTCTGCTTAAACTACAGGAACACTGTGGCCAATTTTCAGCATGTTGCAACATTGAAATGCAGTAATAATCACTTTTCCATGAACAAGGTCTCAATCATGTTTGATGCACTCAGGATGTAAAAAATGTTCTGTTTAAACTAGATTGAATAGGAACACTGTGGGACAATTTTCAGCAGGTTGCAACATTGAAATTCAGTAACAACCACTTTTCCATAAAGGTCTAAATCATGTTTGATGCACTCAGGATGTAAAAAAAGTAGTTATGTTTAAACTAGATGAATAGGGACACTGTGGACAATTTTCAGCAAGTTGCAACATTGAAATTCAGTAATAACCACTTTTCCATAAAGGAGGTCTCAATCATGTTTGATGCACTCAGGATAAAAAAGTAGTTCTGTTTAAACTAGATGAATAGGAACACTGTGGACAATTTTAGACAAGTTGCAACATTGAAATTCAGTAATAATCACTTTCCCATAAAAAAAAGCATCTAAATCATGTTTGATGTATTCAGGATGTAAAAAAATACATGTTCTGCTTAAACTACAGGAACACTGTGGCCAATTTTCAGCAAGTTGCAACATTGAAATGCAGTAATAATCACTTTTCCATGAACAAGGTCTCAATCATGTTAGATGCACTCAGGATGTAAAAAAATGTTCTGTTTAAACTAGATTGAATAGGAACACTGTGGGACAATTTTCAGCAGGTTGCAACATTGAAATTCAGTAACAACCACTTTTCCATAAAGAAGCTCTAAATCATGTTTGATGCACTCAGGATGTTAAAAAAAAGTTGTTCTGTTTAAACTAGATGAATAGGAACACTGTGGACAATTTTCAGCAAGTTGCAACATTGAATGTCAGTAATAACCACTTTTCCATAAATAAGGTGTGAATCATGTTTGATGAACTCAGGATAAAAAAAGTAGTTATGTTTAAACTAGATGATAGGAACACTGTGGACAATTTTCAGCAAGTTGCAACATTGAAATTCAGTAATAACCACTTTCCCCCCAAAAAAACTTCTAAATCATGTTTGATGCACTCAGGATGTTAAAAAAAATGTTCTGCTTAAACTATTGGAATACGTGGACAATTTTCAACACGTTGCAAGATTGAAATTCAGAAATCAGCACTTTTCCATAAACAAGCTCTAAATCATGTTTGATGAACTCTGGAAATATTTTTTTTGCAAAACTGTTGAAACTAGATGATAGGAACACTGTGGCCAATTTTCAGCAAGTTGCAACATTGAAATTCAGTAATAACCACTTTTCCATGAACAAGGTCTAAATCATGTTTGATGCACTCTGGATGTATTTTTTTTGCAGAACTGTTGAAACTAGATGATAGGAACACTGTGGCCAATTTTCAGCAAGTTGCAACATTGAAATGCAGTAATAATCACTTTTCCATGAACAAGGTCTCAATCATGTTTGATGCACTCATGATGTAAAAAAAGTAGTTCTGTTTAAACTAGATAAATAGGAACACTGTGGACAATTTTCAGCAAGTTGCAACATTGAAATTCAGTAATAACCACTTTTCCATAAAAAAAGCATCTAAATCATGTTTGATGTATTCAGGATGTAAAAAAATACATGTTCTGCTTAAACTACAGGAACACTGTGGCCAATTTTCAGCAAGTTGCAACATTGAAATGCAGTAATAATCACTTTTCCATGAACAAGGTCTCAATCATGTTTAATGCACTCAGGATGTAAAAAAATGTTCTGTTTAAACTAGATTGAATAGGAACACTGTGGGACAATTTTCAGCAGGTTGCAACATTGAAATTCAGTAACAACCACTTTTCCATAAAGAAGGTCTAAATCATGTTTGATGCACTCAGGCTGTAAAAAAAGTAGTTATGTTTAAACTAGATGAATAGGGACAATGTGGACAATTTTCAGCAAGTTGCGATATTGAAATTCAGTAATAACCACTTTTCCATGAACAAGGTCTCAATCATGTTTGATGCACTCAGGATGTAAAAAAATGTTCTGTTTAAACTAGATTGAATAGGAACACTGTGGGACAATTTTCAGCAGGTAGCAACATTGAAATTCAGTAATAACCACTTTTCCATAAAAAAAGCATCTAAAGCATGTTTGATGAATTCAGGATGTAAAAAAATACATGTTCTGCTTAAACTACAGGAACACTGTGGCCAATTTTCAGCATGTTGCAACATTGAAATGCAGTAATAATCACTTTTCCATGAACAAGGTCTCAATCATGTTTGATGCACTCAGGATGTAAAAAAATGTTCTGTTTAAACTAGATTGAATAGGAACACTGTGGGACAATTTTCAGCAGGTTGCAACATTGAAATTCAGTAACAACCACTTTTCCATAAAGGTCTAAATCATGTTTGATGCACTCAGGATGTAAAAAAAGTAGTTATGTTTAAACTAGATGAATAGGGACACTGTGGACAATTTTCAGCAAGTTGCAACATTGAAATTCAGTAATAACCACTTTTCCATAAAGAAGGTCTCAATCATGTTTGATGCACTCAGGATAAAAAAGTAGTTCTGTTTAAACTAGATGAATAGGAACACTGTGGACAATTTTAGACAAGTTGCAACATTGAAATTCAGTAATAATCACTTTCCCATAAAAAAAAGCATCTAAATCATGTTTGATGTATTCAGGATGTAAAAAAATACATGTTCTGCTTAAACTACAGGAACACTGTGGCCAATTTTCAGCAAGTTGCAACATTGAAATGCAGTAATAATCACTTTTCCATGAACAAGGTCTCAATCATGTTTGATGCACTCAGGATGTAAAAAAATGTTCTGTTTAAACTAGATTGAATAGGAACACTGTGGGACAATGTTTCAGCAAGTTGCAACATTGAAATTCAGTAATAACCACTTTCCCCCCAAAAAAACTTCTAAATCATGTTTGATGCACTCTGGATGTATTTTTTTTTTGCAGAACTGTTGAAACTAGATGAATAGGAACACTGTGGACAATTTTAGGCAAGTTGCAACATTGAAATACAGAAATAACCACTTTTCCATAAACAAGCTCAAGATCATGTTTGATGCACTCTGGATGTAATTTTTTTTGCAGAACTGTTGAAACTAGATGATAGGAATACTGTGGCCAATTTTCAGCAAGTTGCAACATTGAAATTCAGTAATAACCAATTTTCTTTTTTTAAACGTCTAAATCATGTTTGATGCACTCAGGATGTAAAAAAAAAAAGATGTTTAAACTAGATTGAATAGGAACACTGTGGGACAATTTTAGGCAAGTTGCAACATTGAAATACAGAAATAACCACTTTTCCATGAACAAGGTCTAAATCATGTTTGATGCATTCTGTAATAAAATATGTTGCAGTACTATTTAAACTAGAGGATACGAACACTGGACAATTTTAGGCAGGCTGCAACATTGAAATAAACACTTTTCCAATAACAAGGTCTAAATCATGTTTGATGCACTCTGTAAGTAATTTTTTTTGCTGAACTGTATTACCTAGATGATAGGAACACTGTGGACCATTTTCAGCAAGTTGCAACATTGAAATGCAGTAATAATCACTTTTCCATGAACAAGGTCTCAATCATGTTTGATGCACTCAGGATGTAAAAAAATGTTCTGTTTAAACTAGATTGAATAGGAACACTGTGGGACAATTTTCAGCAGGTTGCAACATTGAAATTCAGTAACAACCACTTTTCCATAAAGAAGCTCTAAATCATGTTTGATGCACTCAGGATGTTAAAAAAAAGTTGTTCTGTTTAAACTAGATGAATAGGAACACTGTGGACAATTTTCAGCAAGTTGCAACATTGAATGTCAGTAATAACCACTTTTCCATAAATAAGGTGTGAATCATGTTTGATGAACTCAGGATAAAAAAAGTAGTTATGTTTAAACTAGATGAATAGGAACACTGTGGACAATATTAGGCAAGTTGCAACATTAAAATTCAGTAATAACCACTTTTCCATAAACAAGGTCTCAATCATGTTTGATGCACTCAGGATAAAAAAAGTAGTTATGTTTAAACTAGATGATAGGAACACTGTGGACAATTTTCAGCAAGTTGCAACATTGAAATTCAGTAATAACCACTTTCCCCCCCAAAAAACTTCTAAATCATGTTTGATGCACTCAGGATGTTAAAAAAAATGTTCTGCTTAAACTATTGGAATACGTGGACAATTTTCAACACGTTGCAAGATTGAAATTCAGAAATCAGCACTTTTCCATAAACAAGCTCTAAATCATGTTTGATGAACTCTGGAAATATTTTTTTTGCAAAACTGTTGAAACTAGATGATAGGAACACTGTGGCCAATTTTCAGCAAGTTGCAACATTGAAATTCAGTAATAACCACTTTTCCATGAACAAGGTCTAAATCATGTTTGATGCACTCTGGATGTATTTTTTTTGCAGAACTGTTGAAACTAGATGATAGGAACACTGTGGCCAATTTTCAGCAAGTTGCAACATTGAAATGCAGTAATAATCACTTTTCCATGAACAAGGTCTCAATCATGTTTAATGCACTCAGGATGTAAAAAAATGTTCTGTTTAAACTAGATTGAATAGGAACACTGTGGGACAATTTTCAGCAGGTTGCAACATTGAAATTCAGTAACAACCACTTTTCCATAAAGAAGGTCTAAATCATGTTTGATGCACTCAGGCTGTAAAAAAAGTAGTTATGTTTAAACTAGATGAATAGGGACAATGTGGACAATTTTCAGCAAGTTGCGATATTGAAATTCAGTAATAACCACTTTTCCATGAACAAGGTCTCAATCATGTTTGATGCACTCAGGATGTAAAAAAATGTTCTGTTTAAACTAGATTGAATAGGAACACTGTGGGACAATTTTCAGCAGGTTGCAACATTGAAATTCAATAACAACCACTTTTCCATAAAGAAGGTCTAAATCATGTTTGATGCACTCAGGATGTTAAAAAAAGTTGTTCTGTTTAAACTAGATGAATAGGAACACTGTGGACAATTTTCAGCAAGTTGCAACATTGAATGTCAGTAATAACCACTTTTCCATAAATAAGGTGTGAATCATGTTTGATGAACTCAGGATAAAAAAAAGTAGTTATGTTTAAACTAGATAAATAGGAACACTGTGGACAATATTAGGCAAGTTGCAACATTAAAATTCAGTAATAACCACTTTTCCATAAACAAGGTCTCAATCATGTTTGACGCACTCAGGATAAAAAAAGTAGGTATGTTTAAACTAGATGATAGGAACACTGTGGACAATTTTCAGCAAGTTGCAACATTGAAATTCAGTAATAACCACTTTTCCATAAAGAAGGTCTCAATCATGTTTGATGCACTCAGGATAAAAAAGTAGTTCTGTTTAAACTAGATGAATAGGAACACTGTGGACAATTTTAGACAAGTTGCAACATTGAAATTCAGTAATAATCACTTTCCCATAAAAAAAAGCATCTAAATCATGTTTGATGTATTCAGGATGTAAAAAATACATGTTCTGCTTAAACTACAGGAACACTGTGGCCAATTTTCAGCAAGTTGCAACATTGAAATGCAGTAATAATCACTTTTCCATGAACAAGGTCTCAATCATGTTTGATGCACTCAGGATGTAAAAAAAATGTTCTGTTTAAACTAGATTGAATAGGAACACTGTGGGACAATGTTTCAGCAAGTTGCAACATTGAAATTCAGTAATAACCACTTTCCCCCCCAAAAAACTTCTAAATCATGTTTGATGCACTCTGGATGTATTTTTTTTTTGCAGAACTGTTGAAACTAGATGAATAGGAACACTGTGGACAATTTTAGGCAAGTTGCAACATTGAAATACAGAAATAACCACTTTTCCATAAACAAGCTCAAAATCATGTTTGATGCACTCTGGATGTAATTTTTTTTGCAGAACTGTTGAAACTAGATGATAGGAATACTGTGGCCAATTTTCAGCAAGTTGCAACATTGAAATTCAGTAATAACCAATTTTCTTTTTTTAAACGTCTAAATCATGTTTGATGCACTCAGGATGTAAAAAAAAAAGATGTTTAAACTAGATTGAATAGGAACACTGTGGGACAATTTTAGGCAAGTTGCAACATTGAAATACAGAAATAACCACTTTTCCATGAACAAGGTCTAAATCATGTTTGATGCATTCTGTAATAAAATATGTTGCAGTACTATTTAAACTAGAGGATACGAACACTGGACAATTTTAGGCAGGCTGCAACATTGAAATAAACACTTTTCCAATAACAAGGTCTAAATCATGTTTGATGCACTCTGTAAGTAATTTTTTTTGCTGAACTGTATTACCTAGATGATAGGAACACTGTGGACCATTTTCAGCAAGTTGCAACATTGAAATGCAGTAATAATCACTTTTCCATGAACAAGGTCTCAATCATGTTTGATGCACTCAGGATGTAAAAAAATGTTCTGTTTAAACTAGATTGAATAGGAACACTGTGGGACAATTTTCAGCAGGTTGCAACATTGAAATTCAGTAACAACCACTTTTCCATAAAGAAGCTCTAAATCATGTTTGATGCACTCAGGATGTTAAAAAAAAGTTGTTCTGTTTAAACTAGATGAATAGGAACACTGTGGACAATTTTCAGCAAGTTGCAACATTGAATGTCAGTAATAACCACTTTTCCATAAATAAGGTGTGAATCATGTTTGATGAACTCAGGATAAAAAAAGTAGTTATGTTTAAACTAGATGAATAGGAACACTGTGGACAATATTAGGCAAGTTGCAACATTAAAATTCAGTAATAACCACTTTTCCATAAACAAGGTCTCAATCATGTTTGATGCACTCAGGATAAAAAAAGTAGTTATGTTTAAACTAGATGATAGGAACACTGTGGACAATTTTCAGCAAGTTGCAACATTGAAATTCAGTAATAACCACTTTCCCCCCCAAAAAACTTCTAAATCATGTTTGATGCACTCAGGATGTTAAAAAAAATGTTCTGCTTAAACTATTGGAATACGTGGACAATTTTCAACACGTTGCAAGATTGAAATTCAGAAATCAGCACTTTTCCATAAACAAGCTCTAAATCATGTTTGATGAACTCTGGAAATATTTTTTTTGCAAAACTGTTGAAACTAGATGATAGGAACACTGTGGACAATTTTCAGCAAGTTGCAACATTGAAATTCAGTAATAACCACTTTTCCATGAACAAGGTCTAAATCATGTTTGATGCACTCTGGATGTATTTTTTTTGCAGAACTGTTGAAACTAGATGATAGGAACACTGTGGCCAATTTTCAGCAAGTTGCAACATTGAAATGCAGTAATAATCACTTTTCCATGAACAAGGTCTCAATCATGTTTAATGCACTCAGGATGTAAAAAAATGTTCTGTTTAAACTAGATTGAATAGGAACACTGTGGGACAATTTTCAGCAGGTTGCAACATTGAAATTCAGTAACAACCACTTTTCCATAAAGAAGGTCTAAATCATGTTTGATGCACTCAGGCTGTAAAAAAAGTAGTTATGTTTAAACTAGATGAATAGGGACAATGTGGACAATTTTCAGCAAGTTGCGATATTGAAATTCAGTAATAACCACTTTTCCATGAACAAGGTCTCAATCATGTTTGATGCACTCAGGATGTAAAAAAATGTTCTGTTTAAACTAGATTGAATAGGAACACTGTGGGACAATTTTCAGCAGGTTGCAACATTGAAATTCAATAACAACCACTTTTCCATAAAGAAGGTCTAAATCATGTTTGATGCACTCAGGATGTTAAAAAAAGTTGTTCTGTTTAAACTAGATGAATAGGAACACTGTGGACAATTTTCAGCAAGTTGCAACATTGAATGTCAGTAATAACCACTTTTCCATAAATAAGGTGTGAATCATGTTTGATGAACTCAGGATAAAAAAAAGTAGTTATGTTTAAACTAGATAAATAGGAACACTGTGGACAATATTAGGCAAGTTGCAACATTAAAATTCAGTAATAACCACTTTTCCATAAACAAGGTCTCAATCATGTTTGACGCACTCAGGATAAAAAAAGTAGGTATGTTTAAACTAGATGATAGGAACACTGTGGACAATTTTCAGCAAGTTGCAACATTGAAATTCAGTAATAACCACTTTTCCATAAAGAAGGTCTCAATCATGTTTGATGCACTCAGGATAAAAAAGTAGTTCTGTTTAAACTAGATGAATAGGAACACTGTGGACAATTTTAGACAAGTTGCAACATTGAAATTCAGTAATAATCACTTTCCCATAAAAAAAAGCATCTAAATCATGTTTGATGTATTCAGGATGTAAAAAAATACATGTTCTGCTTAAACTACAGGAACACTGTGGCCAATTTTCAGCAAGTTGCAACATTGAAATGCAGTAATAATCACTTTTCCATGAACAAGGTCTCAATCATGTTTGATGCACTCAGGATGTAAAAAAATGTTCTGTTTAAACTAGATTGAATAGGAACACTGTGGGACAATGTTTCAGCAAGTTGCAACATTGAAATTCAGTAATAACCACTTTCCCCCCCAAAAAACTTCTAAATCATGTTTGATGCACTCTGGATGTATTTTTTTTTTGCAGAACTGTTGAAACTAGATGAATAGGAACACTGTGGACAATTTTAGGCAAGTTGCAACATTGAAATACAGAAATAACCACTTTTCCATAAACAAGCTCAAAATCATGTTTGATGCACTCTGGATGTAATTTTTTTTGCAGAACTGTTGAAACTAGATGATAGGAATACTGTGGCCAATTTTCAGCAAGTTGCAACATTGAAATTCAGTAATAACCAATTTTCTTTTTTTAAACGTCTAAATCATGTTTGATGCACTCAGGATGTAAAAAAAAAAAGATGTTTAAACTAGATTGAATAGGAACACTGTGGGACAATTTTAGGCAAGTTGCAACATTGAAATACAGAAATAACCACTTTTCCATGAACAAGGTCTAAATCATGTTTGATGCATTCTGTAATAAAATATGTTGCAGTACTATTTAAACTAGAGGATACGAACACTGGACAATTTTAGGCAGGCTGCAACATTGAAATAAACACTTTTCCAATAACAAGGTCTAAATCATGTTTGATGCACTCTGTAAGTAATTTTTTTTGCTGAACTGTATTACCTAGATGATAGGAACACTGTGGACCATTTTCAGCAAGTTGCAACATTGAAATGCAGTAATAATCACTTTTCCATGAACAAGGTCTCAATCATGTTTGATGCACTCATGATGTAAAAAAAAGTAGTTCTGTTTAAACTAGATAAATAGGAACACTGTGGGACAATTTTCAGCAGGTTGCAACATTGAAATTCAATAACAACCACTTTTCCATAAAGAAGGTCTAAATCATGTTTGATGCACTCAGGATGTTAAAAAAAGTTGTTCTGTTTAAACTAGATGAATAGGAACACTGTGGACAATTTTCAGCAAGTTGCAACATTGAAATTCAGTAATAACCACTTTTCCATAAAGAAGGTCTCAATCATGTTTGATGCACTCAGGATAAAAAAGTAGTTCTGTTTAAACTAGATGAATAGGAACACTGTGGACAATTTTAGACAAGTTGCAACATTGAAATTCAGTAATAATCACTTTCCCATAAAAAAAAGCATCTAAATCATGTTTGATGTATTCAGGATGTAAAAAAATACATGTTCTGCTTAAACTACAGGAACACTGTGGCCAATTTTCAGCAAGTTGCAACATTGAAATGCAGTAATAATCACTTTTCCATGAACAAGGTCTCAATCATGTTTGATGCACTCAGGATGTAAAAAAATGTTCTGTTTAAACTAGATTGAATAGGAACACTGTGGGACAATGTTTCAGCAAGTTGCAACATTGAAATTCAGTAATAACCACTTTCCCCCCCAAAAAACTTCTAAATCATGTTTGATGCACTCTGGATGTATTTTTTTTTTGCAGAACTGTTGAAACTAGATGAATAGGAACACTGTGGACAATTTTAGGCAAGTTGCAACATTGAAATACAGAAATAACCACTTTTCCATAAACAAGCTCAAAATCATGTTTGATGCACTCTGGATGTAATTTTTTTTGCAGAACTGTTGAAACTAGATGATAGGAATACTGTGGCCAATTTTCAGCAAGTTGCAACATTGAAATTCAGTAATAACCAATTTTCTTTTTTTAAACGTCTAAATCATGTTTGATGCACTCAGGATGTAAAAAAAAAAAAGATGTTTAAACTAGATTGAATAGGAACACTGTGGGACAATTTTAGGCAAGTTGCAACATTGAAATACAGAAATAACCACTTTTCCATGAACAAGGTCTAAATCATGTTTGATGCATTCTGTAATAAAATATGTTGCAGTACTATTTAAACTAGAGGATACGAACACTGGACAATTTTAGGCAGGCTGCAACATTGAAATAAACACTTTTCCAATAACAAGGTCTAAATCATGTTTGATGCACTCTGTAAGTAATTTTTTTTGCTGAACTGTATTACCTAGATGATAGGAACACTGTGGACCATTTTCAGCAAGTTGCAACATTGAAATGCAGTAATAATCACTTTTCCATGAACAAGGTCTCAATCATGTTTGATGCACTCAGGATGTAAAAAAATGTTCTGTTTAAACTAGATTGAATAGGAACACTGTGGGACAATTTTCAGCAGGTTGCAACATTGAAATTCAGTAACAACCACTTTTCCATAAAGAAGCTCTAAATCATGTTTGATGCACTCAGGATGTTAAAAAAAAGTTGTTCTGTTTAAACTAGATGAATAGGAACACTGTGGACAATTTTCAGCAAGTTGCAACATTGAATGTCAGTAATAACCACTTTTCCATAAATAAGGTGTGAATCATGTTTGATGAACTCAGGATAAAAAAAGTAGTTATGTTTAAACTAGATGAATAGGAACACTGTGGACAATATTAGGCAAGTTGCAACATTAAAATTCAGTAATAACCACTTTTCCATAAACAAGGTCTCAATCATGTTTGATGCACTCAGGATAAAAAAGTAGTTATGTTTAAACTAGATGATAGGAACACTGTGGACAATTTTCAGCAAGTTGCAACATTGAAATTCAGTAATAACCACTTTCCCCCCAAAAAACTTCTAAATCATGTTTGATGCACTCAGGATGTTAAAAAAAATGTTCTGCTTAAACTATTGGAATACGTGGACAATTTTCAACACGTTGCAACATTGAAATTCAGAAATCAGCACTTTTCCATAAACAAGCTCTAAATCATGTTTGATGAACTCTGGATGTATTTTTTTTGCAAAACTGTTGAAACTAGATGATAGGAACACTGTGGCCAATTTTCAGCAAGTTGCAACATTGAAATTCAGTAATAACCACTTTTCCATGAACAAGGTCTAAATCATGTTTGATGCACTCTGGATGTATTTTTTTTGCAGAACTGTTGAAACTAGATGATAGGAACACTGTGGCCAATTTTCAGCAAGTTGCAACATTGAAATGCAGTAATAATCACTTTTCCATGAACAAGGTCTCAATCATGTTTGATGCACTCATGATGTAAAAAAAGTAGTTCTGTTTAAACTAGATAAATAGGAACACTGTGGACAATTTTCAGCAAGTTGCAACATTGAAATTCAGTAATAACCACTTTTCCATAAAAAAAGCATCTAAATCATGTTTGATGTATTCAGGATGTAAAAAAATACATGTTCTGCTTAAACTACAGGAACACTGTGGCCAATTTTCAGCAAGTTGCAACATTGAAATGCAGTAATAATCACTTTTCCATGAACAAGGTCTCAAAATCATGTTTAATGCACTCAGGATGTAAAAAAATGTTCTGTTTAAACTAGATTGAATAGGAACACTGTGGGACAATTTTCAGCAGGTTGCAACATTGAAATTCAGTAACAACCACTTTTCCATAAAGAAGGTCTAAATCATGTTTGATGCACTCAGGCTGTAAAAAAAGTAGTTCTGTTTAAACTAGATGAATAGGAACACTGTGGACAATTTTCAGCAAGTTGCAACATTGAATGTCAGTAATAACCACTTTTCCATAAATAAGGTGTGAATCATGTTTGATGAACTCAGGATAAAAAAAAGTAGTTATGTTTAAACTAGATAAATAGGAACACTGTGGACAATATTAGGCAAGTTGCAACATTAAAATTCAGTAATAACCACTTTTCCATAAACAAGGTCTCAATCATGTTTGATGCACTCAGGATAAAAAAAGTAGGTATGTTTAAACTAGATGATAGGAACACTGTGGACAATTTTCAGCAAGTTGCAACATTGAAATTCAGTAATAACCACTTTTCCATAAAGAAGGTCTCAATCATGTTTGATGCACTCAGGATAAAAAAGTAGTTCTGTTTAAACTAGATGAATAGGAACACTGTGGACAATTTTAGACAAGTTGCAACATTGAAATTCAGTAATAATCACTTTCCCATAAAAAAAAGCATCTAAATCATGTTTGATGTATTCAGGAGGTAAAAAAATACATGTTCTGCTTAAACTACAGGAACACTGTGGCCAATTTTCAGCAAGTTGCAACATTGAAATGCAGTAATAATCACTTTTCCATGAACAAGGTCTCAATCATGTTTGATGCACTCAGGATGTAAAAAAATGTTCTGTTTAAACTAGATTGAATAGGAACACTGTGGGACAATGTTTCAGCAAGTTGCAACATTGAAATTCAGTAATAACCACTTTCCCCCCCCAAAAACTTCTAAATCATGTTTGATGCACTCTGGATGTATTTTTTTTTTGCAGAACTGTTGAAACTAGATGAATAGGAACACTGTGGACAATTTTAGGCAAGTTGCAACATTGAAATACAGAAATAACCACTTTTCCATAAACAAGCTCAAAATCATGTTTGATGCACTCTGGATGTAATTTTTTTTGCAGAACTGTTGAAACTAGATGATAGGAATACTGTGGCCAATTTTCAGCAAGTTGCAACATTGAAATTCAGTAATAACCAATTTTCTTTTTTTAAACGTCTAAATCATGTTTGATGCACTCAGGATGTAAAAAAAAAAAGATGTTTAAACTAGATTGAATAGGAACACTGTGGGACAATTTTAGGCAAGTTGCAACATTGAAATACAGAAATAACCACTTTTCCATGAACAAGGTCTAAATCATGTTTGATGCATTCTGTAATAAAATATGTTGCAGTACTATTTAAACTAGAGGATACGAACACTGGACAATTTTAGGCAGGCTGCAACATTGAAATAAACACTTTTCCAATAACAAGGTCTAAATCATGTTTGATGCACTCTGTAAGTAATTTTTTTTGCTGAACTGTATTACCTAGATGATAGGAACACTGTGGACCATTTTCAGCAAGTTGCAACATTGAAATGCAGTAATAATCACTTTTCCATGAACAAGGTCTCAATCATGTTTGATGCACTCAGGATGTAAAAAAATGTTCTGTTTAAACTAGATTGAATAGGAACACTGTGGGACCATTTTCAGCAGGTTGCAACATTGAAATTCAGTAACAACCACTTTTCCATAAAGAAGCTCTAAATCATGTTTGATGCACTCAGGATGTTAAAAAAAAGTTGTTCTGTTTAAACTAGATGAATAGGAACACTGTGGACAATTTTCAGCAAGTTGCAACATTGAATGTCAGTAATAACCACTTTTCCATAAATAAGGTGTGAATCATGTTTGATGAACTCAGGATAAAAAAAGTAGTTATGTTTAAACTAGATGAATAGGAACACTGTGGACAATATTAGGCAAGTTGCAACATTAAAATTCAGTAATAACCACTTTTCCATAAACAAGGTCTCAATCATGTTTGATGCACTCAGGATAAAAAAAGTAGTTATGTTTAAACTAGATGATAGGAACACTGTGGACAATTTTCAGCAAGTTGCAACATTGAAATTCAGTAATAACCACTTTCCCCCCCAAAAAACTTCTAAATCATGTTTGATGCACTCAGGATGTTAAAAAAAATGTTCTGCTTAAACTATTGGAATACGTGGACAATTTTCAACACGTTGCAAGATTGAAATTCAGAAATCAGCACTTTTCCATAAACAAGCTCTAAATCATGTTTGATGAACTCTGGAAATATTTTTTTTGCAAAACTGTTGAAACTAGATGATAGGAACACTGTGGCCAATTTTCAGCAAGTTGCAACATTGAAATTCAGTAATAACCACTTTTCCATGAACAAGGTCTAAATCATGTTTGATGCACTCTGGATGTATTTTTTTTGCAGAACTGTTGAAACTAGATGATAGGAACAATGTGGCCAATTTTCAGCAAGTTGCAACATTGAAATGCAGTAATAATCACTTTTCCATGAACAAGGTCTCAATCATGTTTGATGCACTCATGATGTAAAAAAAGTAGTTCTGTTTAAACTAGATAAATAGGAACACTGTGGACAATTTTCAGCAAGTTGCAACATTGAAATTCAGTAATAACCACTTTTCCATAAAAAAAGCATCTAAATCATGTTTGATGTATTCAGGATGTAAAAAAATACATGTTCTGCTTAAACTACAGGAACACTGTGGCCAATTTTCAGCAAGTTGCAACATTGAAATGCAGTAATAATCACTTTTCCATGAACAAGGTCTCAATCATGTTTAATGCACTCAGGATGTAAAAAAATGTTCTGTTTAAACTAGATTGAATAGGAACACTGTGGGACAATTTTCAGCAGGTTGCAACATTGAAATTCAGTAACAACCACTTTTCCATAAAGAAGGTCTAAATCATGTTTGATGCACTCAGGCTGTAAAAAAAGTAGTTATGTTTAAACTAGATGAATAGGGACAATGTGGACAATTTTCAGCAAGTTGCGATATTGAAATTCAGTAATAACCACTTTTCCATGAACAAGGTCTCAATCATGTTTGATGCACTCAGGATGTAAAAAAATGTTCTGTTTAAACTAGATTGAATAGGAACACTGTGGGACAATTTTCAGCAGGTTGCAACATTGAAATTCAATAACAACCACTTTTCCATAAAGAAGGTCTAAATCATGTTTGATGCACTCAGGATGTTAAAAAAAGTTGTTCTGTTTAAACTAGATGAATAGGAACACTGTGGACAATTTTCAGCAAGTTGCAACATTGAATGTCAGTAATAACCACTTTTCCATAAATAAGGTGTGAATCATGTTTGATGAACTCAGGATAAAAAAAAGTAGTTATGTTTAAACTAGATAAATAGGAACACTGTGGACAATATTAGGCAAGTTGCAACATTAAAATTCAGTAATAACCACTTTTCCATAAACAAGGTCTCAATCATGTTTGATGCACTCAGGATAAAAAAAGTAGGTATGTTTAAACTAGATGATAGGAACACTGTGGACAATTTTCAGCAAGTTGCAACATTGAAATTCAGTAATAACCACTTTTCCATAAAGAAGGTCTCAATCATGTTTGATGCACTCAGGATAAAAAAGTAGTTCTGTTTAAACTAGATGAATAGGAACACTGTGGACAATTTTAGACAAGTTGCAACATTGAAATTCAGTAATAATCACTTTCCCATAAAAAAAAGCATCTAAATCATGTTTGATGTATTCAGGATGTAAAAAAATACATGTTCTGCTTAAACTACAGGAACACTGTGGCCAATTTTCAGCAAGTTGCAACATTGAAATGCAGTAATAATCACTTTTCCATGAACAAGGTCTCAATCATGTTTGATGCACTCAGGATGTAAAAAAATGTTCTGTTTAAACTAGATTGAATAGGAACACTGTGGGACAATGTTTCAGCAAGTTGCAACATTGAAATTCAGTAATAACCACTTTCCCCCCCAAAAAACTTCTAAATCATGTTTGATGCACTCTGGATGTATTTTTTTTTTGCAGAACTGTTGAAACTAGATGAATAGGAACACTGTGGACAATTTTAGGCAAGTTGCAACATTGAAATACAGAAATAACCACTTTTCCATAAACAAGCTCAAAATCATGTTTGATGCACTCTGGATGTAATTTTTTTTGCAGAACTGTTGAAACTAGATGATAGGAATACTGTGGCCAATTTTCAGCAAGTTGCAACATTGAAATTCAGTAATAACCAATTTTCTTTTTTTAAACGTCTAAATCATGTTTGATGCACTCAGGATGTAAAAAAAAAAAGATGTTTAAACTAGATTGAATAGGAACACTGTGGGACAATTTTAGGCAAGTTGCAACATTGAAATACAGAAATAACCACTTTTCCATGAACAAGGTCTAAATCATGTTTGATGCATTCTGTAATAAAATATGTTGCAGTACTATTTAAACTAGAGGATACGAACACTGGACAATTTTAGGCAGGCTGCAACATTGAAATAAACACTTTTCCAATAACAAGGTCTAAATCATGTTTGATGCACTCTGTAAGTAATTTTTTTTGCTGAACTGTATTACCTAGATGATAGGAACACTGTGGACCATTTTCAGCAAGTTGCAACATTGAAATGCAGTAATAATCACTTTTCCATGAACAAGGTCTCAATCATGTTTGATGCACTCAGGATGTAAAAAAATGTTCTGTTTAAACTAGATTGAATAGGAACACTGTGGGACAATTTTCAGCAGGTTGCAACATTGAAATTCAGTAACAACCACTTTTCCATAAAGAAGCTCTAAATCATGTTTGATGCACTCAGGATGTTAAAAAAAGTTGTTCTGTTTAAACTAGATGAATAGGAACACTGTGGACAATTTTCAGCAAGTTGCAACATTGAATGTCAGTAATAACCACTTTTCCATAAATAAGGTGTGAATCATGTTTGATGAACTCAGGATAAAAAAAGTAGTTATGTTTAAACTAGATGAATAGGAACACTGTGGACAATATTAGGCAAGTTGCAACATTAAAATTCAGTAATAACCACTTTTCCATAAACAAGGTCTCAATCATGTTTGATGCACTCAGGATAAAAAAAGTAGTTATGTTTAAACTAGATAAATAGGAACACTGTGGACAATATTAGGCAAGTTGCAACATTAAAATTCAGTAATAACCACTTTTCCATAAACAAGGTCTCAATCATGTTTGATGCACTCAGGATAAAAAAAGTAGGTATGTTTAAACTAGATGATAGGAACACTGTGGACAATTTTCAGCAAGTTGCAACATTGAAATTCAGTAATAACCACTTTTCCATAAAGAAGGTCTCAATCATGTTTGATGCACTCAGGATAAAAAAGTAGTTCTGTTTAAACTAGATGAATAGGAACACTGTGGACAATTTTAGACAAGTTGCAACATTGAAATTCAGTAATAATCACTTTCCCATAAAAAAAAGCATCTAAATCATGTTTGATGTATTCAGGATGTAAAAAAATACATGTTCTGCTTAAACTACAGGAACACTGTGGCCAATTTTCAGCAAGTTGCAACATTGAAATGCAGTAATAATCACTTTTCCATGAACAAGGTCTCAATCATGTTTGATGCACTCAGGATGTAAAAAAATGTTCTGTTTAAACTAGATTGAATAGGAACACTGTGGGACAATGTTTCAGCAAGTTGCAACATTGAAATTCAGTAATAACCACTTTCCCCCCCCAAAAACTTCTAAATCATGTTTGATGCACTCTGGATGTATTTTTTTTTTGCAGAACTGTTGAAACTAGATGAATAGGAACACTGTGGACAATTTTAGGCAAGTTGCAACATTGAAATACAGAAATAACCACTTTTCCATAAACAAGCTCAAAATCATGTTTGATGCACTCTGGATGTAATTTTTTTTGCAGAACTGTTGAAACTAGATGATAGGAATACTGTGGCCAATTTTCAGCAAGTTGCAACATTGAAATTCAGTAATAACCAATTTTCTTTTTTTAAACGTCTAAATCATGTTTGATGCACTCAGGATGTAAAAAAAAAAGATGTTTAAACTAGATTGAATAGGAACACTGTGGGACAATTTTAGGCAAGTTGCAACATTGAAATACAGAAATAACCACTTTTCCATGAACAAGGTCTAAATCATGTTTGATGCATTCTGTAATAAAATATGTTGCAGTACTATTTAAACTAGAGGATACGAACACTGGACAATTTTAGGCAGGCTGCAACATTGAAATAAACACTTTTCCAATAACAAGGTCTAAATCATGTTTGATGCACTCTGTAAGTAATTTTTTTTGCTGAACTGTATTACCTAGATGATAGGAACACTGTGGACCATTTTCAGCAAGTTGCAACATTGAAATGCAGTAATAATCACTTTTCCATGAACAAGGTCTCAATCATGTTTGATGCACTCAGGATGTAAAAAAATGTTCTGTTTAAACTAGATTGAATAGGAACACTGTGGGACCATTTTCAGCAGGTTGCAACATTGAAATTCAGTAACAACCACTTTTCCATAAAGAAGCTCTAAATCATGTTTGATGCACTCAGGATGTTAAAAAAAAGTTGTTCTGTTTAAACTAGATGAATAGGAACACTGTGGACAATTTTCAGCAAGTTGCAACATTGAATGTCAGTAATAACCACTTTTCCATAAATAAGGTGTGAATCATGTTTGATGAACTCAGGATAAAAAAAGTAGTTATGTTTAAACTAGATGAATAGGAACACTGTGGACAATATTAGGCAAGTTGCAACATTAAAATTCAGTAATAACCACTTTTCCATAAACAAGGTCTCAATCATGTTTGATGCACTCAGGATAAAAAAAGTAGTTATGTTTAAACTAGATGATAGGAACACTGTGGACAATTTTCAGCAAGTTGCAACATTGAAATTCAGTAATAACCACTTTCCCCCCCAAAAAACTTCTAAATCATGTTTGATGCACTCAGGATGTTAAAAAAAATGTTCTGCTTAAACTATTGGAATACGTGGACAATTTTCAACACGTTGCAAGATTGAAATTCAGAAATCAGCACTTTTCCATAAACAAGCTCTAAATCATGTTTGATGAACTCTGGAAATATTTTTTTTGCAAAACTGTTGAAACTAGATGATAGGAACACTGTGGCCAATTTTCAGCAAGTTGCAACATTGAAATTCAGTAATAACCACTTTTCCATGAACAAGGTCTAAATCATGTTTGATGCACTCTGGATGTATTTTTTTTGCAGAACTGTTGAAACTAGATGATAGGAACAATGTGGCCAATTTTCAGCAAGTTGCAACATTGAAATGCAGTAATAATCACTTTTCCATGAACAAGGTCTCAATCATGTTTGATGCACTCATGATGTAAAAAAAGTAGTTCTGTTTAAACTAGATAAATAGGAACACTGTGGACAATTTTCAGCAAGTTGCAACATTGAAATTCAGTAATAACCACTTTTCCATAAAAAAAGCATCTAAATCATGTTTGATGTATTCAGGATGTAAAAAAATACATGTTCTGCTTAAACTACAGGAACACTGTGGCCAATTTTCAGCAAGTTGCAACATTGAAATGCAGTAATAATCACTTTTCCATGAACAAGGTCTCAATCATGTTTAATGCACTCAGGATGTAAAAAAATGTTCTGTTTAAACTAGATTGAATAGGAACACTGTGGGACAATTTTCAGCAGGTTGCAACATTGAAATTCAGTAACAACCACTTTTCCATAAAGAAGGTCTAAATCATGTTTGATGCACTCAGGCTGTAAAAAAAGTAGTTATGTTTAAACTAGATGAATAGGGACAATGTGGACAATTTTCAGCAAGTTGCGATATTGAAATTCAGTAATAACCACTTTTCCATGAACAAGGTCTCAATCATGTTTGATGCACTCAGGATGTAAAAAAATGTTCTGTTTAAACTAGATTGAATAGGAACACTGTGGGACAATTTTCAGCAGGTTGCAACATTGAAATTCAATAACAACCACTTTTCCATAAAGAAGGTCTAAATCATGTTTGATGCACTCAGGATGTTAAAAAAAGTTGTTCTGTTTAAACTAGATGAATAGGAACACTGTGGACAATTTTCAGCAAGTTGCAACATTGAATGTCAGTAATAACCACTTTTCCATGAACAAGGTCTCAATCATGTTTGATGCACTCAGGATGTAAAAAAATGTTCTGTTTAAACTAGATTGAATAGGAACACTGTGGGACCATTTTCAGCAGGTTGCAACATTGAAATTCAGTAACAACCACTTTTCCATAAAGAAGCTCTAAATCATGTTTGATGCACTCAGGATGTTAAAAAAAAGTTGTTCTGTTTAAACTAGATGAATAGGAACACTGTGGACAATTTTCAGCAAGTTGCAACATTGAATGTCAGTAATAACCACTTTTCCATAAATAAGGTGTGAATCATGTTTGATGAACTCAGGATAAAAAAAGTAGTTATGTTTAAACTAGATGAATAGGAACACTGTGGACAATATTAGGCAAGTTGCAACATTAAAATTCAGTAATAACCACTTTTCCATAAACAAGGTCTCAATCATGTTTGATGCACTCAGGATAAAAAAAGTAGTTATGTTTAAACTAGATGATAGGAACACTGTGGACAATTTTCAGCAAGTTGCAACATTGAAATTCAGTAATAACCACTTTCCCCCCCAAAAAACTTCTAAATCATGTTTGATGCACTCAGGATGTTAAAAAAAATGTTCTGCTTAAACTATTGGAATACGTGGACAATTTTCAACACGTTGCAAGATTGAAATTCAGAAATCAGCACTTTTCCATAAACAAGCTCTAAATCATGTTTGATGAACTCTGGAAATATTTTTTTTGCAAAACTGTTGAAACTAGATGATAGGAACACTGTGGCCAATTTTCAGCAAGTTGCAACATTGAAATTCAGTAATAACCACTTTTCCATGAACAAGGTCTAAATCATGTTTGATGCACTCTGGATGTATTTTTTTTGCAGAACTGTTGAAACTAGATGATAGGAACAATGTGGCCAATTTTCAGCAAGTTGCAACATTGAAATGCAGTAATAATCACTTTTCCATGAACAAGGTCTCAATCATGTTTGATGCACTCATGATGTAAAAAAAGTAGTTCTGTTTAAACTAGATAAATAGGAACACTGTGGACAATTTTCAGCAAGTTGCAACATTGAAATTCAGTAATAACCACTTTTCCATAAAAAAAGCATCTAAATCATGTTTGATGTATTCAGGATGTAAAAAAATACATGTTCTGCTTAAACTACAGGAACACTGTGGCCAATTTTCAGCAAGTTGCAACATTGAAATGCAGTAATAATCACTTTTCCATGAACAAGGTCTCAATCATGTTTAATGCACTCAGGATGTAAAAAAATGTTCTGTTTAAACTAGATTGAATAGGAACACTGTGGGACAATTTTCAGCAGGTTGCAACATTGAAATTCAGTAACAACCACTTTTCCATAAAGAAGGTCTAAATCATGTTTGATGCACTCAGGCTGTAAAAAAAGTAGTTATGTTTAAACTAGATGAATAGGGACAATGTGGACAATTTTCAGCAAGTTGCGATATTGAAATTCAGTAATAACCACTTTTCCATGAACAAGGTCTCAATCATGTTTGATGCACTCAGGATGTAAAAAAATGTTCTGTTTAAACTAGATTGAATAGGAACACTGTGGGACAATTTTCAGCAGGTTGCAACATTGAAATTCAATAACAACCACTTTTCCATAAAGAAGGTCTAAATCATGTTTGATGCACTCAGGATGTTAAAAAAAGTTGTTCTGTTTAAACTAGATGAATAGGAACACTGTGGACAATTTTCAGCAAGTTGCAACATTGAATGTCAGTAATAACCACTTTTCCATAAATAAGGTGTGAATCATGTTTGATGAACTCAGGATAAAAAAAAGTAGTTATGTTTAAACTAGATAAATAGGAACACTGTGGACAATATTAGGCAAGTTGCAACATTAAAATTCAGTAATAACCACTTTTCCATAAACAAGGTCTCAATCATGTTTGATGCACTCAGGATAAAAAAAAGTAGGTATGTTTAAACTAGATGATAGGAACACTGTGGACAATTTTCAGCAAGTTGCAACATTGAAATTCAGTAATAACCACTTTTCCATAAAGAAGGTCTCAATCATGTTTGATGCACTCAGGATAAAAAAGTAGTTCTGTTTAAACTAGATGAATAGGAACACTGTGGACAATTTTAGACAAGTTGCAACATTGAAATTCAGTAATAATCACTTTCCCATAAAAAAAGCATCTAAATCATGTTTGATGTATTCAGGATGTAAAAAAATACATGTTCTGCTTAAACTACAGGAACACTGTGGCCAATTTTCAGCAAGTTGCAACATTGAAATGCAGTAATAATCACTTTTCCATGAACAAGGTCTCAATCATGTTTGATGCACTCAGGATGTAAAAAAATGTTCTGTTTAAACTAGATTGAATAGGAACACTGTGGGACAATGTTTCAGCAAGTTGCAACATTGAAATTCAGTAATAACCACTTTCCCCCCCAAAAAACTTCTAAATCATGTTTGATGCACTCTGGATGTATTTTTTTTTTGCAGAACTGTTGAAACTAGATGAATAGGAACACTGTGGACAATTTTAGGCAAGTTGCAACATTGAAATACAGAAATAACCACTTTTCCATAAACAAGCTCAAAATCATGTTTGATGCACTCTGGATGTAATTTTTTTTGCAGAACTGTTGAAACTAGATGATAGGAATACTGTGGCCAATTTTCAGCAAGTTGCAACATTGAAATTCAGTAATAACCAATTTTCTTTTTTTAAACGTCTAAATCATGTTTGATGCACTCAGGATGTAAAAAAAAAAGATGTTTAAACTAGATTGAATAGGAACACTGTGGGACAATTTTAGGCAAGTTGCAACATACAGAAATAACCACTTTTCCATGAACAAGGTCTAAATCATGTTTGATGCATTCTGTAATAAAATATGTTGCAGTACTATTTAAACTAAAGGATACGAACACTGGACAATTTTAGGCAGGCTGCAACATTGAAATAAACACTTTTCCAATAACAAGGTCTAAATCATGTTTGATGCACTCTGTAAGTAATTTTTTTTGCTGAACTGTATTACCTAGATGATAGGAACACTGTGGACAATTTTCAGCAAGTTGCAACATTGAATGTCAGTAATAACCACTTTTCCATAAATAAGGTGTGAATCATGTTTGATGAACTCAGGATAAAAAAAGTAGTTATGTTTAAACTAGATGAATAGGAACACTGTGGACAATATTAGGCAAGTTGCAACATTAAAATTCAGTAATAACCACTTTTCCATAAACAAGGTCTCAATCATGTTTGATGCACTCAGGATAAAAAAAGTAGTTATGTTTAAACTAGATAAATAGGAACACTGTGGACAATATTAGGCAAGTTGCAACATTAAAATTCAGTAATAACCACTTTTCCATAAACAAGGTCTCAATCATGTTTGATGCACTCAGGATAAAAAAGTAGGTATGTTTAAACTAGATGATAGGAACACTGTGGACAATTTTCAGCAAGTTGCAACATTGAAATTCAGTAATAACCACTTTTCCATAAAGAAGGTCTCAATCATGTTTGATGCACTCAGGATAAAAAAGTAGTTCTGTTTAAACTAGATGAATAGGAACACTGTGGACAATTTTAGACAAGTTGCAACATTGAAATTCAGTAATAATCACTTTCCCATAAAAAAAAGCATCTAAATCATGTTTGATGTATTCAGGATGTAAAAAAATACATGTTCTGCTTAAACTACAGGAACACTGTGGCCAATTTTCAGCAAGTTGCAACATTGAAATGCAGTAATAATCACTTTTCCATGAACAAGGTCTCAATCATGTTTGATGCACTCAGGATGTAAAAAAATGTTCTGTTTAAACTAGATTGAATAGGAACACTGTGGGACAATGTTTCAGCAAGTTGCAACATTGAAATTCAGTAATAACCACTTTCCCCCCCAAAAAACTTCTAAATCATGTTTGATGCACTCTGGATGTATTTTTTTTTTGCAGAACTGTTGAAACTAGATGAATAGGAACACTGTGGACAATTTTAGGCAAGTTGCAACATTGAAATACAGAAATAACCACTTTTCCATAAACAAGCTCAAAATCATGTTTGATGCACTCTGGATGTAATTTTTTTTGCAGAACTGTTGAAACTAGATGATAGGAATACTGTGGCCAATTTTCAGCAAGTTGCAACATTGAAATTCAGTAATAACCAATTTTCTTTTTTTAAACGTCTAAATCATGTTTGATGCACTCAGGATGTAAAAAAAAAAAGATGTTTAAACTAGATTGAATAGGAACACTGTGGGACAATTTTAGGCAAGTTGCAACATTGAAATACAGAAATAACCACTTTTCCATGAACAAGGTCTAAATCATGTTTGATGCATTCTGTAATAAAATATGTTGCAGTACTATTTAAACTAGAGGATACGAACACTGGACAATTTTAGGCAGGCTGCAACATTGAAATAAACACTTTTCCAATAACAAGGTCTAAATCATGTTTGATGCACTCTGTAAGTAATTTTTTTTGCTGAACTGTATTACCTAGATGATAGGAACACTGTGGACCATTTTCAGCAAGTTGCAACATTGAAATGCAGTAATAATCACTTTTCCATGAACAAGGTCTCAATCATGTTTGATGCACTCAGGATGTAAAAAAATGTTCTGTTTAAACTAGATTGAATAGGAACACTGTGGGACAATTTTCAGCAGGTTGCAACATTGAAATTCAGTAACAACCACTTTTCCATAAAGAAGCTCTAAATCATGTTTGATGCACTCAGGATGTTAAAAAAAAGTTGTTCTGTTTAAACTAGATGAATAGGAACACTGTGGACAATTTTCAGCAAGTTGCAACATTGAATGTCAGTAATAACCACTTTTCCATAAATAAGGTGTGAATCATGTTTGATGAACTCAGGATAAAAAAAGTAGTTATGTTTAAACTAGATGAATAGGAACACTGTGGACAATATTAGGCAAGTTGCAACATTAAAATTCAGTAATAACCACTTTTCCATAAACAAGGTCTCAATCATGTTTGATGCACTCAGGATAAAAAAAGTAGTTATGTTTAAACTAGATGATAGGAACACTGTGGACAATTTTCAGCAAGTTGCAACATTGAAATTCAGTAATAACCACTTTCCCCCCCAAAAAACTTCTAAATCATGTTTGATGCACTCAGGATGTTAAAAAAATGTTCTGCTTAAACTATTGGAATACGTGGACAATTTTCAACACGTTGCAAGATTGAAATTCAGAAATCAGCACTTTTCCATAAACAAGCTCTAAATCATGTTTGATGAACTCTGGATGTATTTTTTTTGCAAAACTGTTGAAACTAGATGATAGGAACACTGTGGCCAATTTTCAGCAAGTTGCAACATTGAAATTCAGTAATAACCACTTTTCCATGAACAAGGTCTAAATCATGTTTGATGCACTCTGGATGTATTTTTTTTGCAGAACTGTTGAAACTAGATGATAGGAACACTGTGGCCAATTTTCAGCAAGTTGCAACATTGAAATGCAGTAATAATCACTTTTCCATGAACAAGGTCTCAATCATGTTTGATGCACTCATGATGTAAAAAAAGTAGTTCTGTTTAAACTAGATAAATAGGAACACTGTGGACAATTTTCAGCAAGTTGCAACATTGAAATTCAGTAATAACCACTTTTCCATAAAAAAAGCATCTAAATCATGTTTGATGTATTCAGGATGTAAAAAAATACATGTTCTGCTTAAACTACAGGAACACTGTGGCCAATTTTCAGCAAGTTGCAACATTGAAATGCAGTAATAATCACTTTTCCATGAACAAGGTCTCAATCATGTTTAATGCACTCAGGATGTAAAAAAATGTTCTGTTTAAACTAGATTGAATAGGAACACTGTGGGACAATTTTCAGCAGGTTGCAACATTGAAATTCAGTAACAACCACTTTTCCATAAAGAAGGTCTAAATCATGTTTGATGCACTCAGGCTGTAAAAAAAGTAGTTATGTTTAAACTAGATGAATAGGGACAATGTGGACAATTTTCAGCAAGTTGCGATATTGAAATTCAGTAATAACCACTTTTCCATGAACAAGGTCTCAATCATGTTTGATGCACTCAGGATGTAAAAAAATGTTCTGTTTAAACTAGATTGAATAGGAACACTGTGGGACAATTTTCAGCAGGTTGCAACATTGAAATTCAATAACAACCACTTTTCCATAAAGAAGGTCTAAATCATGTTTGATGCACTCAGGATGTTAAAAAAAGTTGTTCTGTTTAAACTAGATGAATAGGAACACTGTGGACAATTTTCAGCAAGTTGCAACATTGAATGTCAGTAATAACCACTTTTCCATAAATAAGGTGTGAATCATGTTTGATGAACTCAGGATAAAAAAAAGTAGTTATGTTTAAACTAGATAAATAGGAACACTGTGGACAATATTAGGCAAGTTGCAACATTAAAATTCAGTAATAACCACTTTTCCATAAACAAGGTCTCAATCATGTTTGATGCACTCAGGATAAAAAAAGTAGGTATGTTTAAACTAGATGATAGGAACACTGTGGACAATTTTCAGCAAGTTGCAACATTGAAATTCAGTAATAACCACTTTCCCCCCCAAAAAAACTTCTAAATCATGTTTGATGCACTCAGGATGTAAAAAAAAATGTTCTGCTTAAACTATTGGAATACTGTGGACAATTTTCAACACGTTGCAAGACTGAAATTCAGAAATCAGCACTTTTCCATAAACAAGCTCTAAATCATGTTTGATGCACTCTGGATGTATTTTTTTTGCAGAACTGTTGAAACTAGATGATAGGAACACTGTGGCCAATTTTCAGCAAGTTGCAACATTGAAATGCTGTAATAATCACTTTTCCATGAACAAGGTCTCAATCATGTTTGATGCACTCATGATGTAAAAAAAAGTAGTTCTGTTTAAACTAGATAAATAGGAACACTGTGGCCAATTTTCAGCAAGTTGCAACATTGAAATTCAGTAATAACCACTTTTCCATAAAAAAAGCATCTAAAGCATGTTTGATGAATTCAGGATGTAAAAAAATACATGTTCTGCTTAAACTACAGGAACACTGTGGCCAATTTTCAGCATGTTGCAACATTGAAATGCAGTAATAATCACTTTTCCATGAACAAGGTCTCAATCATGTTTGATGCACTCAGGATGTAAAAAAATGTTCTGTTTAAACTAGATTGAATAGGAACACTGTGGGACAATTTTCAGCAGGTTGCAACATTGAAATTCAGTAACAACCACTTTTCCATAAAGGTCTAAATCATGTTTGATGCACTCAGGATGTAAAAAAAGTAGTTATGTTTAAACTAGATGAATAGGGACACTGTGGACAATTTTCAGCAAGTTGCAACATTGAAATTCAGTAATAACCACTTTTCCATAAACAAGGTCTCAATCATGTTTGATGCACTCAGGATAAAAAAAGTAGTTCTGTTTAAACTAGATGAATAGGAACACTGTGGACAATTTTAGACAAGTTGCAACATTGAAATTCATGTAATAATCACTTCCCCCCCAAAAAAACTTCTAAATCATGTTTGATGCACTCTGGATATTTTTTTTTGCAGAACTGTTGAAACTAGATGATAGGAACACTGTGGCCAATTTTCAGCAAGTTGCAACATTGAAATTCAGTAATAACCAATTTTTTTTTTAAACGTCTAAATCATGTTTGATGCACTCAGGATGTAAAAAAAAAAAGATGTTTAAACTAGATTGAATAGGAACACTGTGGGACAATTTTAGGCAAGTTGCAACATTGAAATACAGAAATAACCACTTTTCCATGAACAAGGTCTAAATCATGTTTGATGCATTCTGTAATAAAATATGTTGCAGTACTATTTAAACTAGAGGATACGAATATTGGACAATTTTAGGCAGGCTGCAACATTGACATAAACAGTTTTCCATTAACAAGGTCTAAATCATGTTTGATGCACTCTGTAAGTAATTTTTTTTGCTGAACTGTATTACCTAGATGATAGGAACACTGTGGACCATTTTCAGCAAGTTGCAACATTGAAACGCAGTAATAATCACTTTTCCATGAACAAGGTCTCAATCATGTTTGATGCACTCAGGATGTAAAAGAATGTTCTGTTTAAACTAGATTGAATAGGAACACTGTGGGACAATTTTCAGCAGGTTGCAACATTGAAATTCAGTAATAACCACTTTTCCATAAATAAGGTGTGAATCATGTTTGATGCACTCTGGATGTAATTTTTTTTGCAGAACTGTTGAAACTAGATGATAGGAATACTGTGGCCAATTTTCAGCAAGTTGCAACATTGAAATTCAGTAATAACCACTTTTTAAAAAAAAAACGTCTAAATCATGTTTGATGCACTCAGGATGTAAAAAAAAAAGATGTTTAAACTAGATTGAATAGGAACACTGTGGGACAATTTTAGGCAAGTTGCAACATTGAAATACAGAAATAACCACTTTTCCATGAACAAGGTCTAAATCATGTTTGATGCATTCTGTAATAAAATATGTTGCAGTACTATTTAAACTAGAGGATACGAACACTGGACAATTTTAGGCAGGCTGCAACATTGAAATAAACACTTTTCCATTAACAAGGTCTAAATCATTTTTGATGCATTCTGTAAGTAAAATATGTTGCAGTACTTTTTAAACTAGATGACACGAACCCTGTGGTCAATTTTCAGCAAGTTGCAACATTGAAACATAGAAATGAACACCTTTGCATAAACAAGGTCTAAATAATGTTTGATGCACTCTGTAAGTACATTTTCTTGCTGAACTGTTTAAACTAGATGATAGGAACACTGTGGACAATTTTCAGCAAATTGCAACATTGAAATACAGAAAAACACTTCCATAAACTAGGTCTAAATCATGTTTGATGCACTCTAAGAAAAAAATACATTCTGAACTGGTTAACATTGAAATACAGAAATAAACACTTTTCTATAAACACACTCTAAATCATGTTTGATGCACGCTGTAAGTTAAAACAATTGCTGAACTGTTTTGTAGAGGTATTTATTAGAGAGGGGTAAAGAAAGATTTAGTTTGGGCGCCAGGCAGATATTAACCATGCCGAAAGGAAAGGAGTAGACTAGAGAGAGTACCACTACCAGACCCACACACATCAGCAGAAGAGACTGCCTAGAGTGTAGCCTGTTTACCAGATAGCCAGTGGAGAGAAAAGAGAATTACACACCATATAAAAATCACATCACACTCACATCACAGCACAGTGGTTAGTGCGTTGAACTAGTAACCGGAAGGTTGCGAGTTCAAACCCCCGAGCTGACAAGGTACACATCTGTCGTTCTGCCCCTGAACAGGCAGTTAACCCACTGTTCCTAGGCAATCATTGAAAATAAGAATTTGTTCTTAACTGACTTGCCTGGTAAAATAAAATAAAATAAAAATATCTGATATGGTGCAGGTGTCTTTTTTTTGGGGGGGGGGGCAATATCCATGTGTGTGAGGTGTATACTTTTGTTTCAAAGTAGATTTGTTTAAGACTACCAAGAATCACTCTGTGTGACCTTGATTTAGCCCACTGCAGTAAAAGGTTAAATAATTAACCAGCTCGTGTTTAAAAAAAATTACAATATGTAAAAACACACTGGAGATACAACTCTCCACAATAACTGTGCCTCTGCTCCAGCAATTTTGTTTGCCTGCTTGTTGTGCTGTCTTATCTTCTGTCTCAGCATCTTCTCTGATGTCACTCTGTGATTCTTTTGTTCTCTTGTCTGTCTGCCTGTCTGCTTAAAGGTGCAATATTCAGAAATTGCTCAGCCATTTTCTGGTTTCTAAAATTCTAATAGTTCGCCTGATTTCAGTTTATTTGACAAAACAAGCATTCATTGTGTAGAGAATCATTGTACCATCTAAACCATTGTGAAATATATTGTATTTTCAGTAGCTTGAAGCTGGTGTACAAAACCGAAAGTAAAAGACGCAAAAACTAAATTTTAGAATGAGAAGTATAGAAAGTGTGCACATAGAACATAGATATGTCATAGATGTCGTAGATATGTCATAGATATGTCGTAGATACTGCTTATTAGACTTACTTTCAATGAGAATGACAGTGAAAGATCTATACTTCACATTTCTATGTGAATTTGGTCGGGTCCCAACAAAAAGTTACATATTATAGCTTTAAGCCTCATACGTTATAAAAGCCAAGCTAACAATTTAGGCTATATTGCAAATTAGGGCCTGTCATGTGTTCCCACGAATCAACACCTACCCTAAACTGTTAATTACTATTACATGGCTCCAGACTAACTTTTACAGTTGGTGGCACCAACCCAAATCACGAGTAATCATCTTATAAAGTAATTCATAGTGCTTTATTAAGAAGTGTAATTCATAGACTACTGAGGTACTCAGGAAAAAAAGTTGTTTTATCTAACACATCCGAGCAGGAATGCATGACTCAAGATGTTTTGTGCAGCCTTATTCAGAGATGGTCATGAATTTTGAGTTCACAATAGGACTATAGTTGCTTTATTTTACTGTCAAAATAGGACCCAGAATTTAAAATGTTTTATGAGCATTAACTAGGCTAATTAAAAATAAACTAACCACTGCTTAGTAGCCATGTATTCATCCAGCAGTAAATGTAATGTCATAAAATAAAAAATATGAACGTTTAGGCCTCTAGGCTCGTTGAGAAGAAAAAAATTAGAAAAAAAAATATATATATACCTACAGAAAGCTCAAGTTGAAACTTTTGTTAGTCGTATGTAAAGGATACACATGGTATACACTGTCCAACGAAATGCTTACTTGCAGGTTCCTTTTCGGCAATGCAACATAAGAAATCATTCAATGTTCTACATTTTAGCATATGTATTTTTTATATATATTTTTTATTTAACCTTTATTTAACCAGGTAAAACCCATTGAGGTTAAAATCCTCTTTTCCGAAGGCGACCTGGCATGAAGGCAAAACAGGGAAATAGCAGTGTCCATAAAATATTACAGAAAAAATACAAAATGCACACAAAAGACAATGTGTCACAAGTTACAGATTACAACTGAAGGTTAGAAACAACTGCAGTTATCACAAACATTGTTGTCGATCAGAGTCTTAATATACATTATACATAATCAGCTCATTGTTATGGGTGTATCAAAATGAATGTTACTAGAAAACAGGTTAAACAAACGCAAATGCAGCTACTTTGCTGTTATTCTGTCTGCACTGTTTGACGTGACTGTAAGTTAGCCGTACTTGGCTAGCTAGCAGGCAAGGGATGAGAACAGCCAGTGTGGCAGTGGAACATAGATACAGAACAAAAAGTCTTAACGACTGGGTCGTGTCTCTTGCAACCGAACCGATAGAACGAACGACCAGCCGGCTTGGGTAGCAACCTTAGATTTGTGTCGGGACTATATCTCGTGGAAGGATGAAATAGTATGAATAAATTCACCAAATTAACTTTTTTTTAAAGAAAATATGTCAATCATTATTTGAATATGTTGGTAACCTGTATAAAAGTGATAATGATCTCGAAGCACTAGATTCATTTGAACTTTTAGATTTGTATAATTTTAATTTAGCATTAGATATAATTTAGATAAACCACATGGCAATGATTTAGAAATACATGAAATGCATATGAAAATCATAACTGGCACACAGATCAGTAGTAATGGAAGAATAAATAGTAAATTAGCACTCCACATAAAAACGTTTGCCGACCCCTGGTGTAGCCTATAGCCTATTACCGGCAACTTCAGTAGTATAACGCCAGAATCTGCCAGCAGCAGTGGGAGGAGGAGGATTGGGTTGGGAACAGGTTTTTTCTTCTGGTTATTTGACCTCTGGCTGACTATGTCTTAATTATGTGTGTCTTATTTTGTGTGTCTTAATTATTTAATAAAACAGTGTCCTTAAAGCATCAGATGAGCCGATTTTTTTTTTAAATACACGTTTTAAAATTTAGACCAAACAATTGGTCGTAAGAACAGACGACTCTCGGCTGACCAAGATTAAAATCTAGGCTATAGGCTATATTAAGAATCATATCTAAGAGCCTTCCAAACCATGTGCTTATTGTCATATATTTAGACTAATTCAACTAACTGTTGTAGATTTTTGGTTCAAATATTGTGCAGCCATCAACAAAAAAAAAACGTTTTCAAATAACTTGCATATATTCAAATAGCTGAGAGGTATTCAAAATACTTTCAAACATGATTTGTTTTTCTGAGACCTCTATCTTAATATAAATGAAATAGTTGCCTGTTAAATTGAAACTCTATATAAAGTACATTCGACTACCTTGAGTATTTGAAAAGTTGGTATTTTGAAATAAACAACAAAATACAACTATTATCCACCCAGGTCTGATGGAAATTACAATATTTAGAAGCCTTCTTAAACCTTGAATATACTATAAGTTAGCATTTCCTGCTGTGCAGGAAAATGTTCATCAACAAAAGAGTGATCAAATTAAGATCCTACATCTGTAAGTTACGCTTGATTGAACATGCAAGGCACAATATTACCAATGGAATAGTTCCAAAATTGTGAATCCGTTCAATCTGGCACTCCAGGCAGGCTCAATCAGATGCTTTGTATTTAGAAACAAACAAATACTAGGATATTTCTTAAACCAGGTCTCTCTCGCTCTCACTCCTGATATACAGTATGATCTTACAGAAGTTCAAAATCATCAAGGATTGTACGCAGATGGCAGACTGTTACACAGTCCATTGTGGTTCTCCTTTGTGCAACAAGCAGGACACGCCATGTGTTGTCCAATACATTCAGCTGAGACAATGAAGCCAATCAAAGGTATACATTTCCTGGGCTTAAACACAGGCCCATTGAATTCTAGGAAATGCATTCTAGGAATCAATGGAAATAACAACATCCTGTTTGTGTGTTAGTGTTTGCCCTTGGAATGTTGTCACACTCTTAGCTGCACAATAAACAGGTGAACTGCAAAACAAGTGAAGGGAAGTGCAAAGTAAGAGCGAGGAATTCACTGAATGACACCATCCACTCGACAACTAGTCTCGGAGAAGAACAAGTTTGGGACACTATGCCTATTAAAAGACAAGACAATGCTCAAACTACGACTCATCGTCAAGCACAGTTATCCTAACCATAGCATTGACTCCTAACTACTAACAGTGCATCATGTCAGTCTGACCATTGATGCCGTGACACTGTCCAAAGCATCTTGGTTGCCACAGCAGTTGCTGCAATTTGGCCTGCAATCTGATACAGATCATTTGACAGAAAGAGAGAGAGACTGAGCAAAGAGAGAAGCAGAGAGAGAAGGAGAGAGGCAGAGAGAGAGAGAGATCTGAGCAGAAGAGTGAAGATCAATGGAGCCAGACTTCCTCTATGATTCAATTGAACTCTCCATATAATTCACCAAGCAAGGCAACACACTGACTATCCCCTACTGCCTTCATTTCTGTCCTTCTTTCCATCCTTCTGCCCATTGCCGAATGTTCAGTGATAACATCTCCCACACAGAGTCGTATTGATAATAGTAGTGTATGTGAATTCGGAATGGACATTACATACTGTGGTTAAAACAGACAGATCCCTGATTGTGCGACACTTTTACTTAAAGCCTACTGGTTATAATGCATTGTAAGACTTGTATGAACCCCTTATATTGTCCCCCCCCGATTAATCTACACAGACGCATCAATTATTTATAGAGGCCGTTGTTATTTGTGCTGTTCATCACTCAGATCGAAGCCACTGTAATATGGGGCATATATGAGCCCCTCTGCCCCTGGTCCGGTCCCTGTGCTGTGCTGCCATGATAAACTGTGCCCGCTTAATGGGCATATTAATGGGCATACTGGGTTTCCACTTTCCACACACATCCTGGGCGAAGCTATTGTACCCTGGTGAGTAGATACAAGCTGTGCTATACAAGCCTGGCAAATTGCAATAACACATATGTTGACTTGCACTCAAGAAAAGTGGATACATAATTTAACTATTCAGTTTTGTTATTGTTTTATGTATCCAGGAAATGGTGTACTTTGCACAAATGTTTAGGCATATCAAGCACCTTTTTGGGGATTCAATCTGGGATTCAAACAACAACAAAACGGTCGAGCTAAATTCATGAGTCATTTATAAGTTATATTCTTCAAGAATCAATCGCTACATGTCATTAATTTAAAAGTTCAAAAATGGATGTACCAATCACAGATTTCCCCTTTAATGCTATAAAATAAATATACAGTTGAAGTCGGAAGTTCACATACACCATAGCCAAATACATTTAAACTCAGTTTTTCACAATTCCTGACATTTAATCCTAGTAAAAATGCCCTGTCTTAGGTCAGTTAGGATCACCACTTTATTTTAAGAATGAAATGTAGAGAGAATGATTTATTTCAGCTTTTATTTCTTTCATCACATTCTCAGTGGGTCAAAAGTTTACATACACTCAATTAGTATTTGGTAGCATTTGCCTTTAAATTGTTTAACTTGGGTTAAACATTTTGGGTAGCCTTCCACAAGCTTCCCACTATAAGTTGGGTGAATGTTGGCCCATTCCTCCTGACAGAGCTGGTGTAACTGAGTCAGGTTTGTAGGCTTCCTTGCTCTCACACACCTTTTCAGTTCTGCCCACAAATTTTCTATAGGATTGAGGTCAGAGCTTTGTGATGGTCACTCCAATACCTTGACTTTGTTGTCCTTAAGCCATTTTGCCACAACTTTGGAAGTATGGTTGGGGTCATTGTCCATTTGGAAGACCCATTTTGCGACCAAGCTTTACCTTCCTGACTGATGTATCCACCAAATTTTCTTTCCTCATAAGCCATCTATTTTATGAAATGCACAAGTCCCACCTGCAGCAAAGCACCCCCAAAACATGATGCTTTCACCCCCGTGCTTCACGGTTGGGATGGTGATCTTCGGCTTGCAAGCCTCCCCATTTTTCCTCCTAACATAATGATGGTCATTATGGCCAAACAGTTCTATTTTTGTTTTATCAGACCAGAGGACATTTCTTCAAAAAGTACAATCTTTGTCCTCATGTGCAGTTGCAAACCGTAGTCTGGCTTTTTTTATGGCGGTTTTGGAGCAGTGGCTTCTCTCTTGCTGAGCGGCCTTTCGGGTTATGTTGATATTGGACTCGTTTTACCGTGGATATTGTCAGAGGGTGGGTGCAGCTGGTGCATGGAAGTCAGGCGCAGGAGAGCAGAGATGAGAGGACAAGCACTTTACTCAGGCAATTATTAAAACAGGACACAACCGCGTCACAAAAAAACAAATGCCCAAAGAACAAGTGAGGCAGCACAAGGTACACACAACCAAGTACAAAGTACTGGCTGCCACAAAGCACGGGTACAAAACAAAACCCGGCGTACACCGGCCTGGAAGCGTGCCAACCTAACAATAAACAATTTCACACACAGACATGGGGGGAACAGAGGGTTATATACACGACAAGTAATGAGGGAATGTAAACCAGGTGTGTGGGAAAACAAGACAAAAACAAAATGAAAATGAAAGGTGGATCGGCGATTGCTAGAAGACCAGTGACGTCGACCACCGAACGCCACCCAGATAAGGAGAGGAACCGACTTCGGCGGAAGTCGTGACAGATATAGATACTTTTGTACCTGTTTCCTCCAGAATCTTCCAAATCAAATCAAATCAAATTTCATTTGTCACATACACATGGTTAGCAGATGTTAATGCGAGTGTAGCGAAATGCTTGTGCTTCTAGTTCCGACAATGCAGTAATAACCGACGAGTAATCTAGCTAACAATTCCAAAACTACTACCTTATACACACAAGTGTAAAGGGATAAAGAATATGTACATAAAGATATATGAATGAGTGATGGTACAGAGCGGCATAGGCAAGATGCAGTAGATGGTATCGAGTACAGTATATACATATGAGATGAGTATGTAAACAAAGTGGCATAGTTTAAAGTGGCTAGTGATACGTGTATTACATAAAGATGCAGTAGATGATATAGAGTACAGTATATAAGTATACATATGAGGTAAACTATGTAGGGTATGTAAACATTATATTAAGTAGCATTGTTTAAAGTGGCTAGTGATACGTGTATTACATAAAGATGCAGTAGATGATATAGAGTACAGTATATACGTATACATATGAGATAAACTATGTAGGGTATGTAAACATTATATTAAGTAGCATTGTTTAAAGTGGCTAGTGATATATTTTACATCATTTCCCATCAATTCCCATTATTAAAGTGGCTGGAGTGGAGTCAGTGTGTTGGCAGCAGCCACTCAATGCTAGTGGTGGCTGTTTAACAGTCTGATGGCCTTGAGATAGAAGCTGTTTTTCAGTCTCTCGGTCCCAGCTTTGATGCACCTGTACTGACCTCGCCTTCTGGATGATAGAGGGGTGAACAGGCAGTGGCTCGGGTGGTTGTTGTCCTTGATGATCTTTATGGCCTTCCTGTGACATCGGGTGGTGTAGGTGTCCTGGAGGGCAGGTAGTTTGCCCCCGGTGATGCGTTGTGCAGACCTCACTACCCTCTGGAGAGCCTTACGGTTGTGGGCGGAGCAGTTGCCGTACCAGGCGGTGATACAGCCCGCCAGGATGCTCACGATTGTGCATCTGTAGAAGTTTGTGAGTGCTTTTGGTGACAAGCCGAATTTCTTCAGCCTCCTGAGGTTGAAGAGGCGCTGCTGCGCCTTCTTCACGATGCTGTCTGTGTGGGTGGACCAATTCAGTGTGTCTGTGATGTGTACGCTGAGGAACTTAAAACTTACTACCCTCTCCACTACTGTTCCATCGATGTGGATAGGGGGGTGTTCCCTCTGCTGTTTCCTGAAGTCCACAATCATCTCCTTAGTTTTGTTGACGTTGAGTGTGAGGTTATTTTCCTGACACCACACTCCGAGGGCCCTCACCTCCTCCCTGTAGGCCGTCTCGTCGTTGTTGGTAATCAAGCCTACCACTGTTGTGTTGTCCGCAAACTTGATGATTGAGTTGGCCACGCAGTCGTGGGTGAACAGGGAGTACAGGAGAGGGCTCAGAACGCACCCTTGTGGGGCCCCAGTGTTGAGGATCAGCGGGGTGGAGAAGTTGTTACCTACCTTCACCACCTGGGGGCGGCCCGTCAGGAAGTCCAGTACCCAGTTGCACAGGGCGGGGTCGAGACCCAGGGTCTCGAGCTTGATGACGAGTTTGGAGGGAACTATGGTGTTAAATGCTGAGCTGTAGTCGATGAACAGCATTCTCACATAGGTATTCCTCTTGTCCAGATGGGTTAGGGCAGTGTGCAGTGTGGTTGAGATTGCATCGTCTGTGGACCTATTTGGGCGGTAAGCAAATTGGAGTGGGTCTAGGGTGTCAGGTAGGGTGGAGGTGATATGGTCCTTGACTAGTCTCTCAAAGCACTTCATGATGACGGAAGTGAGTACTACGGGGCGGTAGTCATTTAGCTCAGTTATCTTAGCTTTCTTGGGAACAGGAACAATGGTGGCCCTCTTGAAGCATGTGGGAACAGCAGACTGGGATAGGGATTGATTGAATATGTCCGTAAACACGCCAGCCAGCTGGTCTGCGCATGCTCTGAGGGCGCGGCTGGGGATGCCGTCTGGGCCTGCAGCCTTGCGAGGGTTAACACGTTTAAATGTCTTACTCACCTCGGCTGCAGTGAAGGAGAGTCCGCATGTTTTGGTTGCGGGCCGTGTCACTGGCACTGTATTGTCCTCAAAGCGGGCAAAAAAGTTATTTAGTCTGCCTGGGAGCAAGGCATCCTGGTCCGTGACTGGGCTGGTTTTCTTTTTGTAATCCGTGATTGACTGTAGACCCTGCCACATACCTCTTGTGTCTGAGCCGTTGAATTGCGATTCTTCTTTGTCTCTATACTGACGCTTAGCTTGTTTGATTGCCTTGCACTGTTTGTATTCGGTCATGTTTCCGGTCACCTAGCCCTGATTAAAAGCAGTGGTTCGCGCTTTCAGTTTCACGCGAATGCTGCCATCAATCCACGGTTTCTGGTTTGGGAATGTTTTAATCGTTGCTGTGGGAAGGACATCTTCAACGCACGTTCTAATGAACTCGCTCACCGAATCAGCGTATTCGTCAATGTTGTTGTTTGACGCAATACAAAACATATCCCAGTCCACGTGATGGAAGCAGTCTTTGAGCGTGGAATCAGATTGGTCGGACCAGCGTTGAACAGACCTCAGCGTGGGAGCTTCTTGTTTTAGCTTTTTTGTTGCAGGGAGCAACAAAATGGAGTCGTGGTCAGCTTTTCCGAAAGGAGGGCGAGGGAGGGCCTTATATGCGTCACGGAAGTTAGAATAGCAATGATCCAAGGTTTTGCCAGCCCTGGTTGCGCAATCGATATGCTGATACAATTTAGGGAGTCTTGTTTTCAGATTAGCAGAAGGACTTGAGTTCCTGTATGTTGTTGTGACCACACAACGTCTCGTCAACCATAAAGCATACGCCCCCTCCCCTCTTCTTACCAGAAAGATGTTTGTTTCTGTCGGCGCGATGCGTGGAGAAACCAGCTGGCTGCACCGACTCCGATAGCGTCTCTCCAGTGAGCCATGTTTCCGTGAAGCAGAGAACGTTACAGTCCCTGATGTCCCTCTGGAATGCAGGGTCCTTTGCTGTTGTTCTGGGATTGATTTGCACTTTTCGCAAAAAAATACGATCATCTCTAGGAGACAGAACGTGTCTCTGTCCTGAGTAGTATGACGGCTGCATGGTCCCTTGGTGTTTATACTTGCGTACTATTGTTTGAACAGATGAACGTGGTACCTTCAGGCATTTGGAAATTGCTCTCAAGGATGAACCAGACTTGTGGAGGTCTACAATTTCTTTTCTGAGGTCTTGGCTGATTTCTTTAGATTTTCCCATGATGTCAAGCAAAGAGGCACTGAGTTTGAAGGAAGGCCTTGAAATACATCCCCAGGTACACCACCAATTGACTCAAATTACATCATTTAGCCTATCAGAAGCTTCTAAAGCCATTCTAAAGCCCTTGACAGGGCTTGTGTGTCTGTGTATGCGTGTGTGTGTGTGCACACGCATGCATGTGTGTGTGTGTGAGTGAGGATGAAGTGAAATGGTTTGTTTCAAGTAGTGTGTGGTTCACGCATGCAACACCGGTAGTGCCGCACCCCCTACACACACTATTGACCGGATTCTATTGATGGAAGTCAATACAGGCGACTAAAAGCCTTTCCATGAGTGGGGGCAGGGCCTTAACCAGGGCTTGAGTTTTAGTGAGGTCCAGAAGCCCCCCCCCCCTATTATTTGGCGAACAGCAAAAACAAGCAAACTGAGGTTCATTCAACTCAGTTCGAGCTACAAACGAATAGCATATTAACTATACACTGAGTGTATAACACATTAGGAACACCTGCTCTTTCCATGACATAGAATGACTGGGTAAATCCAGATGAAAGCTATGATCCCTTATTGATATCACTTGTTAAATCCACTTAAATCAGTCTAGATGAAGAGGAGGAGATGGTTTAAAGAAGGTTTTTCAGCCTTGAGACAATTGAGATATGGACTGTGTATGTGATCTTTTTTTAGGGGGGTGCAACTCAATATTAGGAAGGTGTTCCTAATGTTTTGTACACTCAGTATATAATTGTAATGTTATACAAATGATTCACACCAGCAACAAAATTAACTGTATTGTTTGGATTTTGGTTGCATTTTAATGTAGGCCTATAAGGAAGATGTGGAGATGTTCATATTGAAACATATCTTATTTTTTAGAGTTCCTACTTGTTTGATTAGATGAGAACAGATTTTCTTAGTGGGCTCCAACCCCAAGTTTGGGAGCCACTGTCCTAACCTCTCTTTTGCTGTCTCCTCTTCTTCCTCCTGCATGCATTGCACTCTGTCAGCATCGTCTCTTGTTGCCTACTTGGGCCGACTGCGAGCTGGGGTAGTTAATTTCACGTCTCAGGCCCTCGGCCTGTGCCGCAAGAGAGAGGAGTTAGTCGTTTGAGAGAGTTGTAAATGTGCTGCTAAAAAGGCAAATCTGGGAGACTGTTTATGATTCCACTCGTTCGCAAAGAGGCAGGTACGATTAGAACTGTCCGATCAAGAAAGAATATAGCCTCAGCGTTCTGAGCTTTGATCAACACTGGGGGCAATATTTAGATTTAAAAACATTTTTTATAATAAAAACGTTCTAACCTCATTTTCATTATCTTCATCATAATACCAATGTCTACATACTGTATGTGAAAACGGTGCATTTCTACGTTTTGTAGAAAACAATATAAAGTTAAAAGGTTATATCATCAATAATGACATTAAAAGTTAAAACTTTTTTTTTAAGTGATTTTCAAAAACTATTAGATTTTCAGTGACATGGGAAGCAATTAGAAACTCATTACAGGATTTGAAAATCACTGTTTTTCTTATTTTTAATCTTACCCCGTGATGTCACAGAGAAGCCTTATTTAGGACCTTGTCTTTTTAAGCACATACACGCTGTTTTCACATACCTAAACACTGGTTTGGTGCTGAAGTTAACGAATATGAGGTTGAAAAGTGGCGGAATTCTCTTTAAGGTTGTATGAGTGTGGTAAAGGTTGTACGAGTGTGGTTATTTGTGTTTGAGTGTGGTAAAGAGTGTGCAAGTTTCTGGTGTCGCTGTGAATGCCATGAAGGCCTACCTTTAACTTGACAAAAGCCAGGCATCCTATTGATTGAACCAACTGCTGTGAAAAGACTACTGGGGAATAGCATCATATTCAATAGACTTCCTGAAATGGGACAAAAAGGATGAGTGTGTCCTGGCCATATAAGGGAGACACAAGAGGGAAGGAGAGGAGTCATCCTAGTAATTCATGAATCATCACACAAATCATTTGACTCAGGAACAAACTACTAACTGGTTCGATTACTCATTTGCTCTGTTGGTGGTCGATAAAGCCTATGCCCCAGTGCCTAATTAATTGAACATGTTGTATTACATGACGAGATGTATTACGCTATTTGGACTTATGGTGACACTCATCAAATATTAAATTGCTGTTTCATAGGAGTAGTTGTCAAGACCTGGTTACGATCCCAGGTCTCCGGTGTGAGAAACAGTCACTTAGCAAACTGAGCCACGAATAGTCGGCAGAAACCAGAAGATGAGGCAGACACAGCAGTACTTGAGACGGTGTTTTAATAAAGTAAAAGGAAAGTTCTTCAGGCAAAAATATAAATCCACAACGTCAAAAGTAATTCCAAGAGAACAAAGGTAATCTTCCAAGTCAAAAAGGTAAATCCACAAGGTGGTAGGTACAGCAGAAAAAAGCCTCAAAAGATAATAAAAAAATAAATAAACAAAAACAGAGTACAGAGCCCACAAAGATCTCCGCCATGGCACAACCCAAGGGGGGGCGCCAACCCAGACAGGATGACCACATCAGTGAATCAACCCACTCAGGTGACGCACCCCTTCCAGGGACGGCATGAGAGAGCCCCAGTAAAGCCAATGACACAGCCCCTGTAATAGGGTTAGAGGCAGAGAATCCCAGTGGAAAGAGGGAAACCGGCCCGGCAGAGACAGTAAGGGCGGTTCGTTGCTCCAGAGCCTTTCCGTTCACCTTCCCACTCCTGGGCTCAATGTACAACACTCAATCATATGACCCACTGAAGAGATGAGTCTTCAGTAAAGACTTAAAGGTTGAGACCGTGTTTGCGTCTCTGACATGGGTAGGCAGACCGTTCCATAAAAATGGAGCTCTATAGGAGAAAGCCCTGCCTCCAGCTGTTTGTTTAGAAATTCTAGGGACAATTAGGAGGCCTGCGTCTTGTGACCGTAGCGTACGTGTAGGTATGTACGGCAGGACCAAATCAGAGAGATAGGTAGGAGCAAGCCCATGTAATGCTTTGTAGGTTAGCAGTAAAACCTTGAAATCAGCCCTTGCTTTGACAGGAAGCCAATTTACAACGACAATCTCACAACACTCTGAATTTACAAACGCCCAAGCGCTCTCTGACACTCCAATATGAATTTACAAATGCACCCTTAATTATTGGGTGGCAGGTAGCCTAGTGGTAGAGCATTGGGCCAGTAACCGAAACGTTGTTATATCGAATCCCCGAGCTGACAAGGTAAACATCTGTTGTTCTGCCCCTGAACGAGGCAGTTAACCCACTGTTCCCTGGTAGGCTGTCATCATAAATAAGAATTTGTTCTTAACTGACTTTCCTAAAAGAGATTAGTCCCTTCAAATGCTTCTTTTGATATCTGATACCACAGGTTTTCTAGAGACAATTAGTGGGGAAACTGTGAATGGCATATGGAATACATAGCCTTCCTGCAGTGCCAGATGGACAGTTTTGGGACTTTTCTATTGGTTCCATTGCGAGAGGTAAATTCAATCAAAGTATTTATAATGTTTTCAAATAGTATTTGAACCCATGTATGTGTAGAATCACAGTCAAAATAACCTGTGTTTTTACTTGGAGCAACTTGAAGATACCCTGGAAGCAGACAAACCTGTCGGAAGATTATCCAATCAATAAATCATGTGCTCGATGCGATCTAAAAGCCAGGCCTTTTCCTCTCTAACAAGGTTGAATGGATTAACAGACAGAGGCTATTATTGTCACCTAATTATATCGAGGAGGTTGTTAATGTGTGGGGAGGCCTACCATCGGGTGGCATTGAGAACAATAATAATATAGGCTACAGTTATTTCTTTAAAAGTACAATTATTGCAATAAAGCAGAGGTGGGGATGGATAAATTAAACCAATATCACATTCATAGACACAGCTAGTCTATATGGACGCAAGGGATGACAGTCAATGTAAAGACAATAATAGCTACATTGTTTTTACTGATGACCACACAAATAGGCCTATAAACAATGGAGTAGGTTAAGTAAGCCTAATATTTTGGGTTACAATAGGATAAGAGACAGTTGTGATAAGCTCATGAGGCATTTATAAGTTATATTCTTCAAGATTCAATGGGAGTCATCATGACCATTGAACAGATTCCCAGATCCCTTATTGCACCTTTAAATATATTAAATGGCATAATAGATGTGGAGCTGACAATGTCACTAAAACAATGTGTGCACTTCCATGGGGCAGAAGTCAGCATGTTGTTGTGATTCTGGATGACCAGATTGCTAGCAAGAATGAAGGCTAAATGACTAGTTTCAGCTCGTTTCATCTTGTTTTTGATACCATGTCTTATTTGTAGGTGTTTTGACTGATTTCATGTCAATGCTGATATGGCTAGAATTCGCTAGCTTGATAACCAACAACCATCTTGTCCCCAGATGTATTTGAGAGACAATAAGTGCTCATTGAGCAAATGTATTTATGTTTTATCACGTAAATCTTGGTGGGGCAAACTCACCCAAATGGTTTTTAGATGCATCCCAGCAAAGCCAGTACACAACACTAAACATTTATTTTATTCTCCCCAATTGGTAGTTACAGTCTTGTCTCATCGCTGCAACTCCAGTACGGACTCGGGAGAGGCGAAGGTCGAGTGCTGTGCGTCCTCCGAAACACAACCCAACCAAGCCTCACTGCTTCTTGACACAATGCTCACTTTTCCTGGAAGCCAGCAGCACCAATGTGTGAGAGGAAACACTGTACACCTGGCTACCGTGTCATTGGCCCACCACAGGAGTCGCTAGTGCGCAATGGGACAAGGTCATCCCTGCCAGCCAAACCCTCCCCTAACCCGAACGACACTGGGCCACTTGTGCGCCACCCCATGGGTCTTGCGGTCGCAAACCCAGAATCTCTAGTGGCACAGTGGTCTAAGGTACTTAGACAGTCATAGCTGTGCCACTCGGGAGGCCCTAAACAAAACATTAATTGCACTATAATGGCGACAAGCAGTGTCCACAAACGTTTAGAGCCTACACAAAGCTGTCCCAACAGCAGAGCTTTCATTCCAGCACAATGGAGTGAATCCTTACCACCACTACACCTGGCTATCAACGGAGCCTTGTCTGGCAGCGAAACAGTTAATTCAGCCTCGTTTACTGACTTAAAAAAAAACATAGCTGATATGGCTGACCATATCTCCCTGGCATATTACATAATTTATTTAGCAGCATATAAGACATTCTTTTACTTTTGGACCTTGTTGTGTGCGGCGGTCCTTATTGGCAAATTTTGTCACCAAAGAAAAAGATTTACAATTCCGAGTTGGATGACCATTCAAAACATATTTTCCCAGTCTGACTTCCCAGTTGCAATGCTTGCGGTTAGCCACTGTCACCGATTCCTTCCAAACAACCCATTGTTGAATTTGCGATTTCCAACTTGTTGTGTAATGTTTATGTCCAATGACCGATGAGCACCGGTACGTTTTATTTATATTTTCTCTTTATTATTTGTCTTCATATGACAAAGATTCAAAAGGATTTGCCAGTACAGACTTGATTCACGATGATAATTGCTAGCTAAGATTGTGAAAGTAAGACATTGACATGCTCAGTCCAATCAAAGCTACTGTACATAACGTGATTTGACTTAATTTTTGTGGCCAATATCCTTGAGCCTTTTGGGGTGTTTAGCCTTACTTAAGGACAGAAGCTAGGCGCTTGCGCAATGTCCCCATAAGTGACAGAATACTGAGCCAATCACGGAGAAATGCTCCTATTTTCTACTGGCCCGCCCTACCACCACAGAAAGCACTGGCTGAAACACCTGCATTTTGGAGCTGCATTACTCAAGAAAACAAAAAAGAGACCATGGTTGTTTGCGGTTTTATTAACTTAATGCCAAAATAACATGCAAGCCCCCCAATTTTTTGTTATTTATATATATAGATATATATTTATTTTTTTGCTCTGACCTACCTGCCCTGAATGACAGGTCACCACTCTGCACACAGACTCTGTTTGCTGAAATAAATAGGCTAGATGAATACAATTCTAGGCAAAATTATATCCCAAAAATATATAATCAGAGGTGTCCGGTATGAAATATACTGTAGGTCTATCATGATAGTTTTAATAAAACAATTAGGCCTAGTCATTTGGTTGTGAGACCTTACGCTTTGCGCTCTGGAGATGAGGTCTGGACAGAGGACCGAACGCTCGTTCCTCATCTCCAAATGTTGAGATTATAATATAAATTGGAAACATTTATGTTGACTCTCTAAAACGACTTTGAAAGGTAAGACAGTCTCTAGACAAACGTAATCAACAGTTAAACAATTTAGAAGATTAGGGGGGAAAAAAGGTGTAGGCTACTCGCTATTGAATGTTCTTTAAAAATATATTAAATTAGGTTTTAATTAGGCTACTGTTCTGTGTCTATATACTTTTTTTCTTTTCAGAAAAAAAGACTTTGGTATGTACGGATGCATATTTAAACATTGTAGAACTGTATAGTAAGTGTACTTTTATATAATTGGTTGGATATCATTCTGTGGGGCACTCTCAAAAGTCATGAATTGTCTTGCCTCTGAAATTACACTGAAATTACACTGCCTGTTTTAGTGAGAAGGCAAGCAGTCTATAACAATACCAATAGTAGGTTTATTTGAGGTTCTGCCCTTCCGATAAACTGTTTTTTAAACCAGGATAAAAAAATTAAAAAACACAGTTCACTAACGGGTTTCTCCATTAGGCTACAGCACCAGTTTGTCATGACTCACCAGTGATTATGTTCATGAACGCTTTAGTGTTGTTTTTTGGGGACTGTATTTCCATATAGCTAGGGCTGACACTGAGGACTTGTGGAGAGCAGATTTAACCTCTACGGGATGGTTGAGCTAATGTGCGCAAATGTGATTAGCATGATGTTGTTAGTAACAAGAATGTTTCCCTGGACATAGGGAATATGGGCAGGAAGCTTAAATTCTTGTTAATCTAACTGCACTTTCCAATTTACAGTATTACAGTGAAAAATACCATGCTATTGTTTGAGGAGAGTGCACAACAACAAAAAACAAACATTTTTATTTAACTAGGCAAGTCAGTTAAGAACAAATTCTTATTTACAATGTTATAGCCTAGGAACTGCCTTGTTCAGGGGCAGAATGACAGATTTTTTACCTTGTTGGCTTGGGGATTCGATCTAGCAACGTTTTTGTTCCTAGCCCAACACTAACCACTAGGCTACCAGACACCCCAGTTATCATGTCAACTGGTTTGATACATTCACCTCTGAAGGTAAATATTGTACTTACATTCAGTAATCTTGCTCTGATTTCTCATCCTGGGGGGCCCAGAGATAAAATGTAGCATAGTTTTGTTTGAGAAAAATCTTTTTTTATATTCAAATGTTGTAACTGGGTTCTACAGTTTTAACCCCTGCTGATCTAGATGTGTAAAGGTTAGTGTCGTTTCTGTAGGGAAGCACATTTTCAATCATTTATGACATCCCTGGGAGTGTGTAAACTTAAATGTTTTATTACCATATATATTGTGTATGTTCTCTATAGTTATGTACTTGAAAATGTATCAACATTTTGAACAGTGATTCAAAATGCAATGGTTCATCGGATCAGTCTAAAACTTTGCCTATAGACTGCTGTCATCTAGTGGCCAAAATCTAAATTGCGCTTAGAATCCGAAGTGATATAATGGCCTTGCTCTTGTATTTCAAAGATTATGATTTTAAAAACTAATTATTTTAAAGCATGTTTTTTTTCTTTGTATTATCTTTCACCAGATCTATTGTGTTATATTCTCCTAAATTAATTTCACATTTCCACAAACTTCAAAGTGTTTCCTTTCAAATGGTATCTTCTTGAATATGCATTTCCTTGCTTCAGGTCCTGAGCTACAGGCAGTGAGATTTGGGTATGTCATTTTAGGCGAAAATTGAAAAAAAGGGTTTGACCCAAGGTTTTAACAACCTCTGCATCATTAGGACAGTTCTTTGTGAGAAGGTGCTAACAATGGAAGTTGTTAACTCATGTTCACAGTTAGCCATTGCTATGTAAATGAAAGCTGAAAAGTACCAGTGGTTGGTCCCAAGTTAGAGCAGGTCATCCGGGGGCCATCCCCCAGTGAGACACAGGTTCTGGACCTGTGTAGATGGAAACAGAAAAGTCTGAACTTTTTGGGTAAAACACTGGGCTAAGTTCTCAATAGAAATACGCCATACCAGTATTAGCCCACTGGGCAAAACTGGTTGAATCAACTTTGTTTCCATGTAATTTAAACAAAAACGTTATATGTGATGATGTTGAATCAACATGGAAAAATTTTTGGATTTGCAAAAAGTCATCAAAGTAAGGAAATTTAGTCTTCTTTTAACCCAACTTTTAAACTAAATCCAATGAAAAGGTGACATATTTAGTTGATTTCGTGTTGGAATCACGTTTGTTGACAACTCAACCAAAATTAAATCAAAACTAGACGATTAAATTGCATATGTGCCCAGGTGGAGCCTAGTATTAGCCTATTAGTATTAGCCTACGTGTGTGGAATCTGAGCTTTGCCTATCTAAACTAACATGATATGCCATCTACTCGTACTATTTGACATTTTATTTCAAAGCTTTTGTTGATAACAATCCCATTGATTTATCTGTGATAGTTACTTAATCCAAATATTTACTTGTTTATCTCTGTCCATTGATGTAGCACAGAGCTGTATAAAGAGGAGGGAGGACCATGTCTGAGTAGAAATCCTGGAGTTCAGACAGCCGTCCCAAATGTGGCATCCGCAGCTGGAGTGTAGACAGCTACGTGTGGAGCAGCAAGAAACGCTCCCGGAGTTCCCGGAAAAACCCCGGCCTTTGGGGTCCGGAGGGGGAGGGACCGATGGATGAGCAGGGGGCGCGTTCCACCTCGTGTCCGTGGCGACGGCGAGAGAGGAAGTGTAGCTGCACCATCTTGGGGGAAATCGACACGGACGTCCCCTGTCGAAAAGCCCTTTCTCAACGCTCCCTCCGGCAGAAGTTCCAGGATGCGGTGGGTCAGTGTTTCCCTCTCCGCAATGGCCACCATCACCACCACGGCCACCCAACAGGGTCCTCCAGGGGGCTTTCTCTGTGCTCCTCTGGTCCAAGCGCAAGATCCACATCTCGGAGCTCATGCAGGACAAGTGTCCCTTCTCACCCAAGTCGGAGCTGGCTCACTTCTGGCACCTCATCAAGAAGCACGCCAGCCACCCCAGCACCATCGTGGGCCTAGAGACTGCCCAAGCTGCTCAGGCTTCCCAGGCTGCCAGCAAAGAACAATTCCCTTCCACGTCCTCGTCTCCGCCTTCGATGCCTCTTTCCTGGGAGGGCATTTGCTCAAGTAGGCCCCTGAGCCTTGAGGACTGGGACCCGTCCTGTCCACAAGGTGGGGCAGCCCATGGTGACAGCCATACCGACTACATCCTTGTCCCGGACCTCCTCCAGATCAACAACAGCCCGTGTTACTGGGGCGTGCTTGACCGCTTCGAAGCCGAGGAGCTCCTGGAGGGCCAGCCAGAGGGCACCTCCTGCGCGACTCGGCCCAGGACGAATTCCTCTTCTCAGTCAGCTTCCGCCGCTACAGCCGTTCCCTCCATGTACGCATTGAGCAGAACGGCAAGCGCTTCAGCTTCGACGGACGCGACCCGTGCATGTACCGGGACCCGAGTGTCACGGGCCTGCTCCGGAACTACAGCGACCCGGCCACATGCCTTTTCTTCAAGCCCCTCCTTGCTCTCCCCCTGCCCCGGACTTTCCCCTTCACCCTGCAACACCTGTGCCGCGCCGTGATCTGTAGCTGCACTACGTACCAGGGCATTGATATCCTTCCACTTCCCTATCAGCTCAGGTACTATCTTAGACAGTACCACTACAAGTGCAATGAGGCTTGTGCAGTGTAGAAAAATTATAATGACCTACTATCATTATTGTCCCATGGGTTACTACTCTTCCATATTGACAATGATTTATCAGTTTTCAGAGACCTGTGAAGATCCTTCCTGCAGTCGCAAGATGGGTGCTTTGTAGACTTTTTTTATTTCCTTGTGGGAAAATTTAATCGGACACACAAGAGACTTGAATGGGTGGGGGAGGGAGAGTGAGATGATTTGAATGAATGTCAGAGTGAATGATTGCATTATTACAGAAGCTATGAGGAAGTGCACATCTGGTTTAAAAACTATCTGGACAAATGTAACATCCCATTACAATAATCATTGCCTCCCCTACTGCCTTCTTACAGTAACTTAATGAGCGATAACACTCAGAAACACTTTTAGTATGTACATTTACACATTTAATGCAATATGTGAGGACAGTTTAAAAGTGGTTACATGGCCGTCCAACACATAGTCCTTGTTTTTATACAGAACTTTTTGGGATTTTCAGTCTTGTAACTAGAGGATGCAGAGGGCTGCAGTCTTATCTGAGGCCACAAGATGGCAATATAAATGCACTATTCACACCCATGGTATGTTTACAGATGCATTACAAGTGGGTTTGTCTTGGTTGCCACAACATTTAATTGTTTTCTTCAGTCCCAGAAAAGTACATAAAAGTACATTTCTGAATACTTCAGAAAGTATTCATACTTTGGATTTAATTTAAATGTATTTGTCAACGATCTACCTGAAATAATCTGTAATGTCAAATGGAAGAGAAATTATATATATTACCGTTCAAAAGTTTGGGGTCACTTAGAAATGTCCTTGTCTTTGAAAGAAAAGCACATTTTTTGTCCATTAAAATAACATCAAATTGATCAGAAATACAGTGTAGACACTGTTAATGTTGTAAATGACTATTGTAGCTGGAAACAGCTGATTTTTAATGGAATATCTACATAGGCGTACAGAGGCCCATCATCAGCAACCATCACTCCTGTGTTCCAATGGTACGTTGTGTTAGCTAATCCAAGTTTATCATTTTAAAAGGCTAATTGATCATTAGAAAACCCTTTTGCAATTATGTTAGCACAGCTGAAAACTGTTGTCTGATTAAAGAAGCAATAAAAACTGGCCTTCTTTAGACTAGTTGAGTATCTGGAGCATCAGCATTTGTGGGTTCGATTACAGGCTCAAACTTTCTTCTCAAACTCGTCAGTCTATTCTTGTTCTGAGAAATGAAGGCTATTCTTCAACTGGCAGCTTCATTAAATATAGTATACATTGAAGAGGCGGGTCTGCGATGCTGGCCTTCTAAGCAGAGTTGCAAAGAAAAAGCCATATCTCAGACTGGCCAATAAAAATAAAAGATTAAGATTGGCAAAAGATTACAGACACTGGACAGAGGAAGATTGGAAAAAAGTGTTATGGAGAGACAAATCTAAGTTTGAGGTGTTCGGATCACAAAGAAGAACATTTGTGAGGAGCAGAAAAAATGAAAAGATGCTGGAGGAGTGCTTGACGCCATCTGTCAAGCATGTTGGAGGCAATGTGATGGTCTGGGGGTGCTTTGGTGGTGGTAAAGTGGGAGATTTGGACTTGAAGAATGAAAGCTATCACTCCATTTTGCAATGCCATGCCATACCCTGTGGACGGCGCTTAATTGGAGCCAATTTCCTCCTACAACAGAACAATGACCCAAAGCACAGCTCCAAACTATGCAAGAACTATTTAGGGAAGAAGCAGTCAGCTGGTATTCTGTCTATAATGGAGTGGCCAGCACAGTCACCGGATCTCAACCCTATTGAGCTGTTGTGGGAGCAGCTTGACCGTATGGTACGTAAGAAGTGCACATCAAGCCAATCCAATTTGTGGGAGTTGCTTCAGGAAGCATGGGGTGAAATCTCTTCAGATTACCTCAACAAATTGACAACATCTTGACTATATGTCCTATTCATTTTGCAACTCATGGAAAACAAGGACATTTCTAAGTGACCCCAAACTTTTGAACGGTAGTGTGTATATATATATTTATTAATGGGAAATAAAACACTATATCTTGATTAGATAAGTATTCACCCTCTGAGTCAATATAGTTAGAATCACCTTTGGCAGCGATTACAGCTGTGAGTATTTCTGGGTAAATCTCTAAGAGCTTTGAACACCTTGATTGTACAATATTTGCCAATTAACTTTTAAAACATTCGTCAAGCTCTGTCAAGTAGGTTGTTGATCATTGCTAGACAGACATTTTCAAGTCTTGCCATAGATTTCCAAGCCAATTTAGGTCAAAACTGTAATTAGGCCACTCAGAAGCAAGGCTATAGCAACAAGTGTATAGCCTTGTGTTTTAGGTTATTGTCCTGCTGAAATTTGAATTTGTCTCCCAAGTGTCTGTTGGAAAGCAGGCTGAACCAGGATTTCCTCTAGCCACTACAACACAACACTAAACAAAACATGAATACATTTAAAATAAAAAACAATTCTCCCCAATTTCGTGGTATCCAATTGGTAGTGACAGTCTTGTCTCATCGCTTCAACTCCTGCACGGACTCGGGAAAGGCGAAAGCCGAGAGCCGTGCGTCCTCTGACACACAACCCAACCAAGCCACAATGCTTCTTGACACAATGCCCACTTTAACCCGGAAGCCAACCGCACCACTGAGGAAACTCCGTACACCTGGAGACCGTGTCTACGTGCACTGCACTTGGGCCACCACAGGAGTCGCTAGAGAACGATGGGACAATGACATCCCTGCAGGCCAAACCCTTCGCTAATCTGAACGATGCTGGGCCAATTGTGCGCCACCCCATGGGTCTCCCGGTTGCGGCTGGGTGCGACAGAGCCTGGACTCGAACCCAGAATCTCTAGTGGCACAGCTAGCACTGTGATGCAGTGCCTTAGACCAGGCCTTTAAATGTATTTTTATCCTAAAAAACTCCCCTAGTCCTTGCCGATGACAAGCATACCCTTAACATGATGCAGCCACCACCATTCTTGAAATATAAAGATTGGTATGCAGCGATGTTTTGTGTTAGATTTGCTCCAAACGGAATGCTTTGTATTCAGGACAAAAGGTGCATTTCTTTGCTGAATGTTTTGCTGTTTTACTTTAGTGCCTTATTGCAAACAGGATACATGTTTTGGAATATTTTTATTCTGTACAGGCTTCCTTCTTTTCACGCTGTCATTTATGTTAGTATTGTGGAGTAACTTCAATGTTGCTGATCCATCCTCAGTTATCTCCTGCCACAACCATTCAACTCTGTAACTGTTTTAAAGTCACCATTGGCCTCATGGTGAAATCCCTGATGGGTTTACTTTCTCTCCAGCAACTGAGTTAGAAAGGACACCTGTATCTTTGGATAGTGTATTGATACCCCATCCAATGTGTAATGTCTGCTTTTTAAACAGGATGGGTGTCCCCTCAATGGGACGGTTAAGCTAACGTAGACTAATGTGATTACCATGAGGCTTTACGTAACATGAAAAGTTCCTAGGACATAGACATATCTTAAATGGGCAAAAAGCTTAAATTCTTGTTAAATTTGTCAAATTTACAGTAGCTATTACAGTGAAAGAATATCATGCTATTGTTTGAGGAGAGTGCACAATTATGAACTGAAAATGTATGAATAAACCATTAAGGCACATTTGGGCAGTCTTGATACAATATTTTGAACAGATATGCAATGGTTCATTGAATCAGTCTAAAACTTTGCACATACACTCCTGCTATCTATGGGCCAACATCTAAATTGTCCTCGGGCTGGAATACTACATTATGGCCTTTCTCTTGCATTTCAAAGATGATGCTATAAAAAAAGCATGTTTTTTTCTTTGTATTATCTTTTACCATATCTAATTTGTTATATTCTCCTACATTAATTTCACATTTACACAAACTTCAAAGTGTTTTCTTTCAAATTGTATCAAGAGTATGCATATCCTTGCTTCAGGTCCTGAGCTACAGGCAGTTAGATTTGGGTATGTAATTTTAGGCAAAAATTGAAAAAAAAGTGGCAGATCCATTTACCAATAGGTGTCCTTCTTTGCGAGGCATTGGAAAACCTCCCTGGTCTTTGTGGTTGAATCCGTGTGTGAAATGTGCTACTCGACTAAGGGACTGTACAGATAAATTCATGTGTAGGGTACAGAGATAATGTCCAATAATGTTTGTACCATGTTTTGTGCTGCTATCATGTTGTGTTGTTACCATGTTGTTGTCATGTTGTGTTGCTACCATGCTGTGTTGTCATGTGTTGCTGCCTTGCTATGTTGTTGTCTTATAGGTCTCTCTTTATGTAGTGTTGTGTTGTCTCTCTTGTCATGATGTGTGTTTTGTCCTATATTTATGTTATTTTTTTATTTTTATTTTTTATCCCAGCCCCCTTCCCCGCAGGAGGTCTTTTGCCTTTTGGTAGGCCGTCATTGTAAATAAGAATTTGTCCTTAACTGACTTGCCTAGTTAAACAAAGGTTAAAAAAATAAAATAAATAATAATAATTAGGTAGTCATTAAAAAATAATGTTAAACACTATTATTGCACAAAGAATCCATGCAACTTATTATGCAACTTATGCAACTTATTACTTATTATTTTACTCCCAAACTTATTTAACCTTGCCATTACAAAAGGGTTGAATACTTATTGATTTGAGCTTTTCATTGAAAAAAACAACATAATTCCACTTCGACATTATGGGGTATTGTGTGTAGATCAGTGGCACACAATCTCAAGATAACCCATTTCAAATTCAGGCTGTAACACAACAAAATGTGGAAAAAGTCAAGGGGTGTGAATACTTTCTGATGGCACTGTAAAATGGATACTGTTTCATGTTAGCACTTTTTGGAGAGGCCCGATACCTCATTATTCTGATATATTGAATTATGGTCTTCTTAATATTGTTTCCTCAAAATGCTCAAATTTTCAACCACCCAAACAACCTTTAATAACATTAATTCCAATTTCCCTACATGGATACTATATTCTACTTCCAAATACAACCAATAAATGCTCCATTGTCAAACCTCTTTTCTGTGACATTATTTTCTATGTAGAACAGATGGTCAAGAAATATACAATATCTTATTTTTGACTGACTATCTTTGTTTTCTAATCGAGAACCTGTTATCGCATCAACAAAGCACATATCCTTGCTCTACTAGAAAAGCACTTCTCACATTACACTTAACCATGCCCTTACCACTGCTCAGTAAAATAACTTAATAGTATGGTAATATTTGCCTTTCAAATGTGGGAAAACAATTCAAAGTGCTCTCTGCAAAGAGCACCTTTGAATGTTATTGCTTTCCAAAGAGTGGGAGAGATAAGAAATATAATGCACTTTCTTCCTCTCTATGCAAGACTAATTCCGATTTTGAAGTCGTTTGTTAATTTACAAGTCATTTATTTTACACACTCTTAATTATTGCCATTTGGCGATAAGATTGATCCTCACCACCTTCTCAAAACGCATTGGAGAAGAAAGTGCGAGGGGAGGGACCCAATATGGTTGAAAAATAGGTGAGTAGATAGGATGCGAGAAATCATGGAAAGACACATTGAAATTCAGTCGTGGATTTAACAATGGTGGAAGCTCCCCCCGGCAATGATAACACCAATCCATGCTTTTAAACCTGAGCATTTTCCTTCCTCTTCAGCAACTGAGTTAGGAAGGACGCCTGTATATTTGTAGTGACTGGGTGTATTGGTACACCATCTAAAGTGTAATTAATTAATTAATTATAGCACCATGCTCAAAGGGACATTAGTGTCTACTTTCTAAAATGTTTTAACCATCTACCAATAGAAATTCATGGAAAGACACATTTAAATTCAGCCATGGGCAGCGTCCCTATTCTCCTCCCTTATCCATAAGCACAATTCCCATCATGGATTTAACAATGGCAAAAGCTCCCCCCGGCAATGATAACACCAATCCATTGCTTTTAAACCTGTGACGGGAAGTGTGCAAGTGCACACTTTGGGTGAAGTGTGGAGAATCGTGATGCAGACCATGTGTCTAGATGATGGGGAAAATAAATACGGTTTCTCAATGGACAGAGGCAGGAGCCATACTTTTATTGATCTTCCCATACCACAGAAATGAAATATGAATGTGTCTCAGATTATCCAGTTATCATTGCAGTCAGACCCCATCCAGAGTTTAACATTGTAACACTGTATTAAGGTATCTTATTATATACAGAATTCATTAAATCACAGACGATTCTGTGATGGGATTGTATGTCTTTGGTTTTAGCTCATTTGTAGTAATCAGTCAACATGGGCACACACACAAGCAAGCACACACATTGCACAGGTTACTCACACACAGACACCCACACACATAACTCACAAGCACACAGGCACACACACACACAGGCTTTATTGGAGACTATTGGATTTCATTGCAGTAATATTTAGACACAGCTGTCTCTGCAGCAGCCTATTTCCTGTTGTGCTTATGAAATTACTCCAGCGAGACACCTCTCAGCCAATAGAAAGTATACCAAGATCAGATTGTCTGGGCCACATGGGTTTGTATGTAAAGAGATGACAGGTACTCACCAGTGGAGGCTGCTGAGGGCAGGATAGCTCATAATAATGTCTGGAACTGCGCCAATTGAATGGCATCAAACCATGGGGTTGATGTATTTGATAAGTTCCACTCATTCTGCTCCAGCCATTACCACGAGCCAGTCTTCCCCAATTAAGGTGCTGTGGTCCTGTGGTACTTACATATTGTTGTTTGATACACATTTTATTTCGTTGCCCAGTCTTTTGTGTATACAATACTTTTTTTTGTATCATTTTAACTCTTAACAATGATGTGAATAAACATACAACTCTTTGAAAACGAATGCAAGGAGCTTAGACTATACTGAGAGTTAGATTGAGAGGTTGAATTAGTTTTGAGCAGAAGGAAATTATGGATGACTTGATTGGAATTCATTTATAATTTATATTTGAAAAGATACAAAGCCGCATATCTACTGCATAGCTAGCTGCCGCCTGCCTACATGACAAAGTTAGGATGATAGATTTTTGCTGGCGCTCGTCTTTTTGGGGCACATGGGAGGAGCAAAGGAGGAGTCGAGGGAGTGGTGACGCTTGACGTCGCGGGCGGGAATCCTGAAGCTCTTTTGGGTTCCTCGCTTTCAACAGCGCGGGAGTTTCTGCCATCACAGAAAGAGGATTCTACAGTAAGTTTGGTTTTATGATCCCTGTTTCACTCATCTCCTGCAACATGATATATTCAAAGAGACGATTTCAAACGTTTGGAATGATTACGTGGTTTTGTCATGTGGTTTTTAGCCAGTTAGCTATTTTGAACTGTTATTCTGCCCCGGTTAGCTGACGCTAGCTAGTTATGTGGTTCAAAGGTCCTCGCACATATAACACACAGGAATACATTTTCAAAGAAAGTGAATTGCACACTTAAGTAGTTAATTTGACTAAGTCATAGATAGTAAAATGCAGTGTTCGTTATTAAATAAGATGTATGATACTGTAGCTGTGTTATTGATCCCCAAGGCAGAAATTTGATTGCACTTGCAATAGTAGCTAATAGTAGTTAATCAAACGGGTACCAAGGCAGCCAATAACCTTAGCGACACGACAGTGGACAACAATAAAATAAGTAGACAACAATAAAATAAACAGCACATCAATACTGTTTAGTTAAGTTGCACTCGAGAATAAGAATTCAGTATGTTAGCTAGTTCATGTGTATGTACAACATAAATGGGAACATGCCACTTCCACATTTGCATCACCTCTCATTCTCTGATAATGCTATCATTTCAGTAGAGCAATGCCCTGTGAAAGAAAGCCAATGCGTTACGGCCACTCGGAGGGACACACTGATGTTTGCTTCGATGACGCTGGAAAGTAAGTATAACTGAAGCAGCCATGACAGCTGGAACATATTCACTACCAGCGTTACCTCCCGTCCATAAAGTGGCAGCTGAACATGTCTCATCTGATATTTTGGTTAAAAGACAAAGCAATATATCACATTACTTATTACTTATACATGTTTTGTTTAAAAAAACATTAAGCATGGTCATCAGGCAAAAAAATCTCTCAGCACTAATAAATATTGTCCAGGTAGTAATATAAGTATAGAGGCAGTCGCTGAAATTATTCTTGCCTGACATTCTCAGGTATATAGTCACTTGTGGAAGTGATGGGGATGTGAGAATATGGGAGAGTCTGGATGATGACGATCCCAAGTCCATCAACGTGGGGGAGAAGGTCTATTCTTTAGCCTTGAAGGTGAGTCTCATACCAGTCTGCCATTGCCAAAGTTACCAATGTGTTTCACAGCAAATATGCAATAAGCCTACTCAATGTGGTTGCCAATGAGGTACTCCTGAGACATGGCTGTAGGCTCTTAGACCCCATAGGAGTCTACAACCATATTGCAGGTGGTTGATGTCAATTCTATAACACTTATTTTTATTATCTTCCTGGGGTCCACAAGAAACACAACATGACGAGTAAGAACACACTTATACACCATTTAGACAAGGACAGTCACAGAAATGTAAAATGTAACAATATACAAACAATACAACAAAAATAATACAAACTATATGTGTTTGTGTGTCCCCTCAATGCCCCTGCTGTTCCATGAGATGTTTAATCTGTTTTTTTAAAGATCATTTTGCTGTTTGCTTGAGTAATTTGAGATGGGAGTTCCATGCAATCATGGCTAGGGCTGTGGCGGTCCTGAAATTTTGTCAGCCACGCATAGCCTACAAGCCACTGATGCAGAACTTTGAACATCTACATTTTAAAAAGTCGAATAAATCCATTTAATATAGCCTACACCATCACAGTAAATCCATAATTTAATTTAGACGGGTCTAAAGAAACATGATATGAAGTAAATGTAGTCCATTTCAGAGGAACAGAAAAGCATACTCTGCTTTACTCTACTCTCACTAGAGCGCGATGAGCCAAGTAAAGCCTCCCCGGCCAAACCCGGACGGCACTGGGCCAATTGTGCGCCGCCCTATGGGACTCCCGGTCACGGCCGGTTGTGAGACAGCCTGGGATCGAACCCAGTTCTGTAGTGACGCCTCAAGCACTGCGATGCTTGAGTTGCTGCGCCACTCGGGAGGCCCTGCGGAATTTAAAAAAATATATTTTATAGTATGAAGAATACAATTGAACACAGCTTCATAAATATTCTGTTTTGACCGTTTAACAAAGAAACTGGTCCTCCTATATTCTTAATTTAGAGTTATTTATGCAATGTGATCCAAACATTGGGCTATATGTTTAGATTTTGTATACATTCTAAGGCTGCATGATGGGACTCTAATGATTTTTAAAAAGCTTCAAGCTGCACACACTTCAACACGCTCTCATTCACAATTTGACAAGCACTTGATAATATTCTCACCAGGCCTCAAATTTCCATGCGGCATCCCCCTTGTGTGGCTGTAATGCCCCCTAAAAAATTCATGTCTTTTGCGGCCAAAGTGGCCGTTGTGCCCTAGGGCTGAATATAATAATTATAATTGCCGTGCTCCGAAGCACATCTCACTCACTCTCAGATGTAGCCGATGTCCGTCACATGATCGGGTCCTTCTCACAGGCATTTTAGTTAAGAAGTAGGCTACAAGTGAAGGAAGAGAAACATTGGGACGCAACTGTGTGCATCCCTCTAATCGAATTCCGAGGCGCATATTAAAGATGACAGAACTGTCCAGAACTGCCTACTTTTCTTCAGCCAACAAGATGAGTAGGCCTAATGAACAGTGAAAGCACTATCCTATGTCAATGTACTTATCCGCCATAGTACAAAAGTTGACCAATTCTATTGATGATGCAACAGATCAGAATGTTTAGCTTAATGTTGATATACTAAACTCGCTAAAATAAGAAACGTCCTCTCACTGTCAACTGCATTTATTTTCAGCAAACTTAACATGTGTAAATATTTGTATGAACATAACAACATTCAACAGCTGACACATAAACTGAACAAGTTCCACAGACATGTGACTAACAAATGGAATAATGTGTCCCTGAACAAAGGGGGGGGGGGTCAAAATCAAAAGTAACAGTCAGTATCTGGTGTGGCCACCAGCTGCATTAAGTACTGCAGTGCATCTCCTCCTCATGGACTGCACCAGATTTTCCAGTTCTTGCTGTGAGATGTTACCCCACTCTTCCACCAAGGCAACTGCAAGCTCCCGGATATTTCTGGGGGGAATGGCCCTCTCCCTCCGATCCAACACGTCCCAGACGTGCTCAATGGGATTGAGATCCAGGCTCTTTGCTGGCCTTGGCAGAATACTGACATTCCTGTCTTGCAGGAAATCACGCACAGAACGAGCAGTATGGCTGGTGGTATTGTCATGATGGAGGGTTGTGTCAGGATGAGCTTGCAGGAAGGGTAACGCATGAGGGAGGAGGATGTCTTCCCTGCGTTGCACAGCGTTGAGATTCCCTGCAATGACGACAAGCTCAGTCCGATGATGCTGTGACACACCGCCCCAGACCATGGCGGACCCTCCACCTCCAAATCGATCCCGCTCCAGAGTACAGGCCTCGGTGTAACGCTCATTCCTTCAACGATAAATGCGAATCCGACCATCACCCCTGGTGAGACAAAACCGCGACTCGTCAGTGAAGAGCACTTTTTGCCAGTCCTGTCTGGTCCAGCGATGGTGGGTTTGTGCCCATAGGCAACGTTGTTGCCAGTGATGTCTGGTGAGGACATGCCTTTACAACAGGCCTACAAGCCCTCAGTCCAGCCTCTCTCAGCCTATTGCAGACAGCCTGAGCACTGATGGAGGGATTGTGCATTCCTGGTGTAACTCGGGCAGTTGTTGCTGTCCTGTACCTGTCCCGCAGGTGTGATGTTTGGATGTACCGATCCTGTGCAGGTGTTGTTACATGTGGTCTGCCACTGCGAGGACAATCAGCTGTCTGTCCTGTCTCCCTGTAGCTCTGTCTTAGGCGTCTCACAGTATGGACATTGCAATTTATTGCCCTGCCCACATCTGCAGTCCTCATGCCTCCTTGTAGAATGCCTAAGGCACGTTCACGAAGATGAGCAGGGACCCTGGGCATCTTTCTTTTGGTGTTTTTCCAGAGTCAGTAGAAAGGCATCTTTAGTGTCCTAAGTTTTTGTAACTGTGACCTTAATTGCCTACCATCTTAGACTGTTCCACAGGTGCATGTTCACCTCTTGCGACGAGCAATTATAAATATGGCCTCAAGCTCATTACCATAACGCAACGTTAACTATTCATGAAAATCGCAAATGAAATGAAATAAATATATTGGCTCTCAAGCTTAGCCTTTTGTTAACAACACTGTCATCTCAGATTTTCAAAATATGCTTTTCAACCATAGCTAAACAAGCATTTGTGTAAGAGTATTGATAGCTAGCATAGCATTAAGCCTAGCATTCAGCAGGCAACATTTTCACAAAAACAAGAAAAGCATTCAAATAAAATAATTTACCTTTGAAGAACTTCGGATGTTTTCAATGAGGAGACTCTCAGTTAGATAGCAAATGTTTCGTTTTTCCAAAAAAGATTATTTGTGTAGGAGAAATCGCTCCGTTTTGTTCATCACGTTTGGCTAAGAAAACCCCCCGAAAATTCAGTCATTATAACGCTGAACTTTTTTCCAAATTAACTCCATAATATCGACAGAAACATGGCAAACGTTGTTTAGAATAAATCCTCAAGGTGTTTTTCACATATCTATTCGATGATATATCATTCATGGAAGTTTGGTTTCTCCTCTGAACCACATGGAAAAATGCATGCAGCTGGAGATTACGCACCAATTTCGACGGAGGACACCAGGCGGACACCTGGTAAATGTAGTCTCTTATGGTCAATCTTCCAATGATATGCCTACAAATACGTCACAATGCTGCAGACACCTTGGGGAAACGACAGAAAGTGTAGGCTCATTCCTGGCGCATTCACAGCCATATAAGGAGACATTGGAACACAGCGCCTTCAAAATCTGGGACATTTCCTGTTTGAAATTTCATCTTGGTTTCGCCTGTAGCATCAGCTCTGTGGCAGTCACAGATAATATCTTTGCAGTTTTGGAAACGTCAGAGTGTTTTCTTTCCAAAGCTGTCAATTATATGCATAGTCGAGCATCTTTTCGTGACAAAATATCTTGTTTAAAACGGGAACGTTTTTCATCCAAAAATGAAATACTGCCCCCAGAGTTTCAAGAGGTTAATTGTTTATGGTTCATTAAACAAGCATGGGAAACAGTGTTTAAACCCTTTATAATGAAGATCAGAATTCGTAATAATCCAAATATCTTAGAAAGATTGTCCTGAAAAAGGATGTTTCTTTTTTTGCTGAGTTATTAGGCTATTTCTCCACATTTATAAGCTCAGCAATGTGCGCAGTAGGCTATAAGTGCACATTTTCCAAATGCTATCAAATAGCTGGAAAACACTTCTCAAAAGTGACTACAAATGCAGTTATGGTTTATTACAAAGGTGCATTTTTGTAGTGAAAATGATCTTGCCCAAACTTGAAACTCACGTGCAGCCTATGTATGCCAGTTAGGCTTTACCCTGGTTATAAAGCGGATTAATGTGCTAGTTGTAAGATGTTATTTGGCCACCAGTTGTGATACAAACCTTATCAAAATGGGCTAGGCTACATGAGGTCTGCGACTATGATTTGAAGTTGCAAAAAAAGGCATGTGCTGTTTCTTCCCTTACTGCACAAGCTGGGCATCATTCACGTGATTCAAGTGATAGGCTAATACTGTCACCTATAAGACTGTTATTCATTTAATGTTAAATTACATATACTAAATAATATGTGGTGAAATTAGTTTTGATTTAGAATGGACCATTATCATGCACCTGTCTCAGAACAGTGGTATGGGGAAAAATACACGTCATCTATGCACTGAAATAGCAAATTGAGGACGCTTTTCCTGTGGATCATTTTCATGCCAGCCTGGTAGGCTATACTCCTGTTGTAGGCCTAGCTTATAGAAAGAGGATGGGATCCTCGCTCTCATATATTTCCCCTCTATCACTCCAGTGCTTTACACGCACCCATTCATATTCCCTGCACTCCTCTCCTGGGAGGTAATACAGATTATTGCAAATCCTCTGTTGATGACCTGAGTTCTTTCTTGTCAATTGTTTCTATGAAGTTGCCATTAAATTGCTCTGCCATTATTATTGTATGAGGTATTATTGGTGGGGTTACCCCTGTCCTGTGACGTGTGTGTTATATGGTGTGTCTTATCTTTTCTCTCCTCTGGCAATCCGGCTACACTCTAGGCAGTCTCTTTTGCCAATGTGTGTGTCTGGTAGTGGTACTCCACCTAGCCTACTCTTTTCAATTTCGGCAGGGTTAATACCTGCCTGGTGCCCCAATTTTTTAAAATGTATATTTACCCCTCTAATAATACCGCTACAATCCTCTTTAAGCTTTACAGGAATATGGCTCTGAACGTATACAGCAACACCTCCCCATAGACATTCCTGTTTTTTCTGTAGATGTTAATCCTTCTATTGCTACTGCTTTATAATCAAAGGAATTATCTAAGTGAGTTTCAGAGATGGCCGGTATATGAATGTTATCCGATGTTAGCAAGTTATTGATTTCATGACCCTTGTTTCTAAGGTTACATACTTAGTCAAGTTGTACATACATTATGATAATATTCAAACAGTGCTATGGCTCGATATATCCGCTCCCCGTTACAAATCTAGGTTTATTTGTCATATTCATGGCATACAGTGAGTGTACAATGAAATTCTTATGTTTATCTAACTTAGTCTTTTCTTCCCATAATATATAGAATGGGAAGCTGGTCACAGCAGCCTCCAACAACACAGTACAAATCCACACGTTCCCTGAGGGTGACCCAGATGGCATCCTCACCCGCTTTACCACCAACGCCACCCACATCACCTACAACCGCAGCGGCTCCAGAGTCGCTGCCGGATCCAGGTACTGTAGACGGACACCCATAGAAATAGAATGACTTAGAATATAATGTCATTTCTGTGTTACCACCCTGATGTGCAGAGCTCAGAGCAAATTGCTAGAAGCTGAACAAATTATATTCTGAATTTCATTATCCTCCTCAGTTCGGCAATGCAGATATCTACGTTTATTTCCTTGTCATAAAAATGTGTTTCTGGTTTGATGGTTATACTAATGATCCCAATATAGTTATTGTGCCAGATCATAGATTAGATTAACAATCAAGCGTTTTGGGGGATTTGGAAGGACATTGGACTTCTAGTGGGATAATTCCAGTTTAAGAATCAATGGGCAGGGTTTTGAATATAGGATCTTTACACTGTAGAATGACTGCTTGAACACAGCGTGCGCGGATGACTTTTGACCAAATGGTCACGAAACAGCATTCAATTCCTTTCTGATTAGTCTAGACTGTAACTCAATAGCTGTTTGCTGTACGCATTGATTCCCTAAACAGGTGTATCACAGAAATGAAGACACTGACCATATCTCTGGATTGATTAGGCCATTTTCACGTGGCTAATATCTGTTTGAATATTGACTTGATCAACACAGGCATCTGAGGCCTGTTGAGGATTACAGATGTAGGATCTTAATTTGAGCCAATTTGCTACAGCAGGAACATTTGAATTATTATGTGGAATATTGTTAATGGACATTTTTGTAGGGGATGATCAATCAAGTCTGAAATTTTAAGGTGAAAATGATATACTTTAGAAGCGTTTTTAAGCATTGAGTACATTACAAGTTTGCATTTCCTGCTGTGCAATAGGGTGATCAAATGAAGATATGGCATCTGTATGACATCAACCACTGATTTGAGGAAATTAGTTTCTTGCGTCTATTTCCTTCTGCAGATCTAACTGATCTAGATATGTAATACTGTATGTCTCTGATACAAAGTAAAAGTTGGAAGCAGAGCACTTACTACTCAATTGATTGTTTGCATGATTTATTCATTCATTCCTTTAATTCATTCCTTCAATCATTTTATTTCCACACTCATTCACTCACTCCCCAGAGATTAGATTTTTCCTGACTAATCTAGAATTCTTGCTTTAATGAAATGATCCATTTTTATATCATTAAATCGGACATACCCGTAGCCCAAATAATGATTTTCTTGATTACCTTTGTTCTGATCGTGTGTGTGCGCCTCCCTCAGTGACTTCATGGTGAAGGTAGTGGAGATGTACGACAGCAGTCAGCAGAAGACCCTGCGGGGACACACTGCACCCATCCTCAGTGTCACCTTTGACCCCAAGGATGAGTTCCTGGTAGGAATCATCTACAACATTACCCTTACCACCACAAATTTTACAGGTTTTGACATGATACTAATTTGCTAGATACTGTTATTGTGCATTGGGAATAGACTAGAATGCTTTATTCATACAAGAAAAAAGTATTTGTCAAACCTTTCTCATCTCAGGCCTCTGCTAGTTGTGATGGATCTGTAGCTGTGTGGAAGATTGAGGAACAGGTAACAAGCCATCACCCCACCTCATATTCTACTCTTCTGTTTAGCTCATTGTCATTGAAATCCTTGGGCGGGCTGCCTAAGGTTTTTTTCCCGGATGCCTACCTCCAAACAGTGTAAAAAAATATATGTATACAATACCAATCAAATGTTTGGACACACCTACTCATTCAAGGGTTTTATTTATTTGTACTATTTTCTACATTGTATAATAATAATGAAGACATCAACACTATGAAATAACACATATGGAATCATGTAGTAACTAAAATAGTGAAAAAAAATAAAATATATTTGAGATTCTTCAAAGTAGCCACCCTTTGCATTGATGACAGCTTTGCACAGTCTTGGCATTCTCTCGACCAGCTTCACCTAGAATGCTTTTCCAACCGTCTTGAATGAGTTCCCACATATGCTGATCTCTTGTTGGCTACTTTTCCTTCACTCTGCAGTCCAACTCATCCCAAACCATCTCAATTGGGGAGGTCGGGTCGTCTTATGCAGCACTCCATTACTCTCCTTCTTTGTCAAATAGCCCTTACACAGCCTGGAGGTGTGTTGGGTCATTGTCTTGTTGAAAAACAAGTGTTAGTCCTACTAAGTGCAAACCAGATGGGATGGTGTATCTCTGCAGAATGCTGTGGTAGCCATGCTGGTTAAGTCTGACTTGAATTCTAAATAAATCACGGACAGTGTCACCAGCAAAGCACCATCACACCACCTCCACCATGCTTCACATGCGGCGATCATCTGTTCATCTACTCTGCATCTCACAAAGACACAGCGGTTAAAACCAAAAATGTCAAATTTGGACTCATCAGACCAAATGACAGATTTCCACTGATCTAATGTCCATTGCTAGTGTTTCTTGGTCCAAGCAAGTCTCATCTTCTTATTGGTGTCCTTTAGTTGTGTTTTTTTTGCAGCAATTGGACCATGAAGGCCTGATTCACGCAGTCTCCTCTGAACAGTTGATGTTGAGATGTGTCTGTTACTTGAACTCTGAAGCATTTATTTGGGCTGCAATTTCTGAGGCTGGTAATTATAATGAACTTATCCTCTGCAACAGAGTAACTCTGGGTCTTCCTTTCCTGGTCCTCATGAGAGCCAATTTCATCATAGCTCTTGATGGTTTTGCAACTGCACTTGAAGAAACTTTCAAAGTCTTAAAGTAGTGATGGACTTTCGTTTCTCTTAGGTTATTTGAGCTATTCTTGCCATAATATGGCCTTGGTTTTTTACCAAATAGCACCATCTTATGTATACCACCCATACCTTGTCACAACATAACTTATTGGCTCAAACACATTAAGAATGAAGAAATTCCACAAATGAACAGGGCAAACCTGTTACTTGAAATGCATTCCAGGTGACTACCTCATGAAACTGGTTGAGAGAATTCTAAGAGTGGGCAAAGCTGTCATCAAGGCAAAGGGTGGCTACTGTGAAGAGTCTCGACTATAAAATATATTGTTTCTGCTCTTGCTCTATCAACTGCCATTTGAAAGTATATTTAAAAAATGATATCTGGGTCGTTTAACACTAAAGTGTTTTGCAATGTTAAATGAAAATGTGTCTTTCTTATTGGATAAGTCCAGGTAGTCCCTCTCCAGTTTCAGTCAGTTTTCTTGCCTAATGAACATGACTGTGTTATTGCATTAGAGCAGTGTTTCTCAAACTCGGTCCTGGGGCTCCTTCTGGGTGCACATTTTGGTTTTTGCCCTAGCGCTACACACATTATTCAAATAATCAACTTATCAAGCTTTGGTTATTTGAATCAGCTGTGTAATGCTAGAGGAAAAACCAAAACCTTCACCCGGGGGAGTTTGGGAAACCCTGCGTTAGAGTGATCTGAGAAACTCTGCTTTGGATTCATTCAGACTCAGGTGACCAGCTGGCCGCTGCTGCAGAAGTCCAATGATGTCATCAATGCCAAGTCCCTGTGCCGACTGGCCTGGCAGCCCAAGGCCGCTAAGGTACTAACTCACTTACCTCTACTTTTAGGTTATAGACTTAAAAAGAAAAATGCTATTGCAACCTCTTTCGAAAAGGAATTGAGACCCAAAGCTCAAGAGAAGTTTCAAGTGTGTATCACCAAGGATACAGTCAGCTGAGTGCATACATTTAGAAAGTTCACAACACATTTTATACTCTTCCCTTGTATGCGTCACCTCCCCAGCTATACATTTTATGACACCAATGAGTTTCCCTCCTTTCCCATGTGCAATGGCCATGGTCCTCTTGTTTAGCTAGATGTCAGAATCACACCCCGACCATCCTTGGCCTGACCCTTCTATATGATCCTAGGCAATTTCCTCCTATCTGATTATGTCAACCTTTCTAAATTAGCATACACACAGTTTCAAGTGCATCTGCTCTCTTAGCAGTGGTCTCAGTTTGGCAGATGCGTGAGGATGAGATGCCCGTCTTCAAGGTTTACCTGATCTTTTTTCTGCAGTTTACTTGAAGATCACTCTGCGACACACACAATTTTTATTTATTTTATTTTACCTTTATTTAACTAGGCAAATCCGTTAGAACAAATTCTTATTTTCAATGACGGCCTAGGAACAGTGGGTTAACTGCCTGTTCAGAGGCAGAATGACAGATTTGTACCTTGTCAGCACGGGGGTTTGAACTTTCAACCTTCCGGTTACTAGTCCAACACTAACCACTAGGCACAAGGCACTGACTTGTTATTCCCCCTCGCCATTACTCACCGCTGTCATGAATTGGACTCATGCTAGTCACAAGTTCTGACTGAGCTCAATTGTCATGAAACGCATATACATCGATGAGTTTCTCTTCCATACAAACTTATGACAATGTGTGCCCACAATGTATTTTGTGTGGAGAAGTGCTTAGTAATGAGTCTCAATGAACAAATTAATAAATAATCAATAAAATGACAAACATCCACAGCATGATGGTAAACCCAGGGAGTTCTTTCAAAACAGGGCAGAATGCTTTAGGAAACAGTGCTCCGACAGTGGAAAAGTCAGCTAGCAAGGAATTGTCATTTTATAACGGATGATGATAAGCAGAAATAAGGGAGTACTAACTAACTCTCATTATAGTAGATGTGAGTTTCTCTTTCAAACAATCCCCTTTCCTTGTAATGTTACACAGCTAATAGCTAACATTCGCCAAGCAAGCTAGCTACTGATAGTGCCACCCTAGTAACAGTACAGATGAAGATGAAAAATGATCAGGCCCACTGTACATCTTACTGTAGAAATTGTTGAAAACTAGTCTAGGTTGGAACTGTTGCTGTTTAAAATACAATAATAATTTTCATTCTTAACTGGAATAAACTGATTGAAGCAAGATGCTTTTTGAGGCGAACACACTCACACAGTTCTGGGTTGCTCATCTACAGCAGGAAGCGGTCTCCTGCCTGACTGAGAAAGCAGTAGATGTTCGTTCTGGTCCAGTTTGGCACCACATACCCATGTGAGTCAGGGCTCTCAACTCTGACATACTTTTAAAAAAACAAGCTGTTTCTGTACAAGGCTGAGCTTGACCTCAGTGTTGCACTGTCCAAAACTGAGCCCAGAATAGACATGCTCTCATTAGAACTGTGTGTGTGTGTTTTCTGGTCTACATATGTGTGATGTGATCAATCACTTTATTCCAGTTCAGAATAAAAAAAGATGTATTATATTTTAACAGCAACAGTTCCAACATAGACTTTCAACAATTTCTACAGTAAGATGTACAGTAGACCTGATCATTTTTCATCTGTACTGTTACTTAGGATTGCCCTATCAAGAAGCCTGTGTGTGTGTTCTGTTATTTATCTGTGTAATGTGATCAATCTGTTTATTCCTGTTCAGAATGTAAATGATTTATTGTATTTTAACAGCAACAGTTCCAACCTAGACAGGTATGACAGGGTTTTTAATGGGGGAAAATACACATTTATATGGATATTTAATTTCATTGTTATTTGTTTTTGTCTATACTGCATTTGTTTTAGGCATAAGGGCAATGAAAATGTACTGATATTTATGTATAGTTGCATATTTTTCTAAGCTTGGGTCTCAGGAAAACACAGAATTTCTCATTTGGGTCCCAGGCTGAAAATGTTTAAGAACCCCTGCTTTAAGGTGACCTATAGTTTTCACCTGTTCAGTACCTCTCATGTATTCAGTACCTCTTTTATGCACCATTATTATTTATTCAGGTTAGTCTCATCGAGATAGGATATATTTTTCAAGACCGATCCTGATCCACTTAGTGACACTTAATCCATTATGTCAGTGCGTCCAGTGGTTTCCATAGTGTGTGTGTGTGTCTAGCTCCTGGCCGTTCCCGTGGAGACAACGGTGCAGCTGTACCAGAGAGACTCCTGGGCCCAGGTGGGCACACTCTCCGATGACCTTGGCACACAGGTGAGGTCAATGGGTAAAGTGGACACCTGGGGGGCATGTTCGGTAAGGTTACAAAAGGGTTTGAAACGGAAAACAAAATTAAGCGTTCTTCATGGATGGCCTACTCTGTTTCACAATGTTTTCTCCTCTACCTATTAAACAACACCATGCACGGCTCCACTGTAAGCCTGGGCGATATGGGCAAAAAATCAAACGCAGCTTGTATTTATAGGCAATTCACAATATATCTAGATTTTAAAAACATATATATTTTTCTAAATAAGCTTTGTTGTACAATTTTAAAGGTCAAATAAACTTAATTTCAAATGGACAGCAATGATCTAATGAATTCAGGGCTTGGGAAATGATATGTTTTTTTGCAGTCTGTCAATGAGTACGGTTACATGCACACAATGCGGTTATTGTGGATATAATAGATATATTAGTTTGATAAATTTTTACATGCTTTGTAAGAATAACTATTTCCCCTATATTCCTAATTACATGGACACATCTGAAATCATGCTACCTGATGGAACTCACCAATCAAATAAATGTTCTACCGTGATATTTTTGGGAAGCATATTTGAGTTTGTCATATAAAGTTGATGTAAAACTTACTTCTAAGACTCATGCATTGTTATTCCTAACTCACTTCACTCGGGCTATAGAGGGAGTTTCACTCGGCTGGTGCTAGTACGTGCAGACCAAATACACAGCTGGAATGACGATTTGGGTTTTTACATGTGCTAATAATTTGAAAGATTACTCAGAAAACCAGGTGTTTTAATCGGTGTGTGCTTGATTCGATTTGAAAAAACCTGACCCAACTATTCTCCTGCTCCTGCTGGCTTTTGCAGATTCTGCCACTACTCTCCTGAAGTTGCCGGTAATAGGCTACACGAGGAGTCTGCAAACTTTCTCATGTGGAATGGCAATTTATCTTACCATTTCTACGTACCAATCTGTATGCCAGTTATGGTTTTCATATGCAAATGTTAGTGAAACAGTTTCATGTCTTCATATCTCAAAATCATTGTCATGTGGTTAATCAACTTCTATTTCCATTGCCAACTATGTAAAAATAGCCTACATAAAGCCAACAAATAAAAACATTGCAGTATGCAGGTAGAAAATATAAAAATAAATATCCTATAAATCACATTGGCTACACATGGCCTGTCTGCAACGAACTTGAAACATTGTATAAACTATTTAACTTGGGTCTGGCCCAAAGCTTGTCCCTAGCCAACTACCAACATTGTATAAAATATTCTAGGCTCTGTTTCCTTAGCCAGTGAGCTCGGGACAGACCCAGTTGTAGTCTATTTGCACAAGGGATGAGAAGCAGTGCTTGACTTGGGCACTAGCTCACCGGAGCTGAGTTCCGGCACCTCAAATGTTCTGCTTGAGCTCCTGTTCTTATAGAATATTAGCTAAAAAGTATTGTGGAGCTCCTGGACCTATATATAAACAGTAGCAGCACCCAAAATGGGTACCGGAGCCTATTTCAGTCCAAGTCAAGCACTGATAAGAAGTAATCAGGTAGGCCTATTTCATTACGTTTCAATTGGATCAGAGCATGACATCTTTCCCTTTCACGCAGACTGGTTATCGAAAGGCAGAGAGCTGGAAAGATTGATCAAATACATTGAGGAAGTATTGTAATTCTCAATGGATGTAAAAACAGACTTTGTTTGCTTTCTGTTTGAGGGGAAGAAAACATTACTTTGAGTAGCTCCACAGGTCATTAATGGTGGTGCGTTAAGCCAATCAGAAATACTATCAGATCCCCAAATGGGCACATTTATATGCCTACATTTGTGCGCAGGCCAGGTAGCCTATAGGCCTACTTCTATGTGTGTCCTTACTCAACATTGCCAGGAGCGCTCCAAACAAAAGACGGATGACTAAATTTACAAAACTCGTAAACGGAATGGTTGTGCACTCTGCAAACAATGTGTCCTGTCTGACATTGAGGGGAGACTGGAATAATAATATTGAATGCATTCAAAAAAATTACAGTAACCAAAGAAACAAACAGACTAGGAATTACTCGTAAATGTATTACAGGTGATATATGTAATGGGGAATTGATATACACTAACAATCAAACGCAAACAATTCACACAATTGTTATGAAACAATGAATGTGCATTCTGGAGAGGAAAGTGCATTGTGCGTCTGGGCGCTTGGTCAATCCGACGTCTGCATTGGCACAGCATGTACAACCCACGCCTACATTCAACAAATCACGTCAATATGGAGCTATACAGAGCATTGTTACAAAATTTGGGAGGCGCATGGTGTTGCGGTACGGAGCTCGATTTGGCCTCTACATGCCTCTGGAGGCTCTGCGATTGCTTCACGCCCTCCATATGGAGACTTCTACCACATTTTCCAATCAAGCATGAATTGGCTTTTAGTCTAGCCTTCCGCAATGGATTAGTTCACTGAGATGGGCGCAAATATATACTCTGTGTGTGTACAGTACCAGTCAAAAGTTTGGACACCTACTCATTCAAGGGTTTTTCATTATTTTGACTATTTTCTACATTGTAGAATAATAGTGAGGACATCAAAACGATGAAATAACACATGGAAACATGCAGTAACCAAAAAAGTGTTTAAAAAAATTGAATTATATTTAAATATTTGAGGTTCTTCGAAGTAGCCACCCTTTCCCTGACAGCTTTACAGTCTTGGCATTCTCTCAACCAGTTTCATGAGGTAGTCACTTGGAATGCTTTACCAACAGTCTTGAAGGAGTTCCCACATATGCTGAGCACTTGTTGGCTGCTTTTCCAAACCATCTCAATTTGGTTTAGGTCGGGGGATTGTGGAGGCCTGGTCATCTGATGCAGCACTCATCACTCTCCTTCTTGGTCAAATAGCCCTTACACAGCCTGGAGGTGTGTTTTGCGTCATTGACCTGTTGAAAAACAAATTATTCTCCCACTAAGCGCAAACCAGATGGGATGGCATATCGCTGTAGAATCACTGACAGTGTCACCAGCAAAGCACCATCACGCCTCCATGCTTCACAGTGGGAAACACACATTCGGAGATCACCCGTTCACCTTCTCTGTGTCTCACAAAGACACGGCGGTAGGAACCAATAATCTTCAATTTGGACTCATTAGACCAAAAGACCGATTTCCACCGGTCTAATGCCCATTGCTCATGTTTCTTGGCCCAAGCAAGTCCAACCCCTACCTTGTCACAACACAACTGATTGGCTCAAACCTACGAAGGAGGAAATAACTTCCACAAATGAACTTTTAACAAGGCACACCTGTTGGTTGAGAGAATGCCATGGTTACAACATGATTCCATATGTGTTATTTCAAAGTTTGTTTGTCTTCCCTATTGTTCTACAATGTAGAAAATAGTTTTTTATTTTTTATTAAGAAAAACCCTTGAATGAGTCCAAACTTTTGTGTCTGTTACTGCTCGACTAAAATAATGTCGGTCGACCAACAGCCTAACGCCAAACAATCGGCCAGTCGACTAGTTATCCCTACACTCCACAAACCTACAGGAACACCATAACCTGAAACATTGATTTTTAACTTAATGCAAGTTTGGCATGAAACATATTATAGGTTTGTTCATCCATAGCACTAATTGAACTGTAACTTTATTTCACAGCAGTTATTGGAAACTGATGTGTTATTTCATTAGAAAAGCATTGCACGCCCTATAAACCACCTCACCCACACTTCACTTGGTATACATTGGTAACGATATGGAAAATGGTCTGTTGCTCCCATTTAAAAGGGTGGTTTTCCATCTTTAATGAGTCATTTTTTCACCTCCACCTCCTCTCTCCATCTTTCTCCATTCCTTGCTCCTTCCACCAGGCAATAAATGTTGTGGCATGGTCGCCCTGTGGGAAGTTCTTGGCTGCAGGGAGCATCGGAGGTTTGCTGACGGTCTGGGACGTGGAGAGCAAGCTGTGTGTGGAAAGGTATGAGACAGAATCCCACTGAAACTCCTAGAAAGCAATATTCGATTCGCTCAATTGATTTAATTTAATATTTCACACGGACTGACTGTGTTCTCCTTGCTTTGGTTGAAGCATTTGAGTGGAACTGTGCCGAGCTGGGTTCAATATAAGTTCAATACTGTTTTTTATTTTTCAAATACTTGATTGGGTTCGACTGATCTTGCCTGGCACAATGGAATAACCCAAATTTGCATTTCTAATTGGGACTAATTTTGGTGCCGACTAACCGGTCAACAAACGGTTAACTTTTTCCAAACCGTAATATTACATCTATGCATGCATACAAGGAAAGGACATTTTTCATTAAGAGTTTAAATCGGAACTGACAGTTCCTTATACTAAAAAAAAATTGAAATGCAACATGTAACGTGTTGGTCCCATGTCCCTGAAATGTTACATTTTTGTGTATGCATTTGTTTACAGTGCATTTGGAAAGTGTTCAGACCCCCCGATTTTTTTTTTTCTTCCCCACCACGTTTTGCTACGTTACAGCCTTATTCTAAAGTGGATAAAATCGTTTTCCCCCCTCAATCTACACACAATACCCCATAATGACAAAGCAAAACAGGTTTGTAGACATTTTTGCTAAGGTATTAACTAAAAAAACATCACATTTACATAAATATTCAGACAATTTACTCAGTACTTTAAGCACCTTTGGCAGCAATTACAGCTTCAAGTCTTCTTGGGTATGACGCTGCAAGCTTGGCACACCTGTATTTAGGGAGTTTCTCACATTCTTCTCTGCAGATCCTCTCAAGCTCTGTCAGGTTGGATGGGGAGAATCGCTGGACAGCTATTTTCAGGTCTCTCCAGAGATGTTTGATCAAGTTCAAATCCCGGTTCTAGCTGGGACACTCAAGGACATTCAGAGACTTTTTTTTCCCGAAGCCACTCCTGCGTTGTCTTGGCTCTGTGCTTAGGGTTGTTGCCCTGTTGGAAAGTGAACCTTTGCCCCAGTCTGAGGTCCTGAGCGCTCTGGAGCAGCTTTTCATCAATAATCTTTCTCTACTTTGCTCCATTTGTCTTTCCCTCAATCCTGACTCGTCTCCCAGTCCCTGCTGCTGAAAAATATCCCCACAGCATGATGCTTCCACCACCATGCTTCACTGTAGGGATGGTGGCAGGTTTCTTCCAGACGTGACGCTTGGCATTCATGCCAAATAGTTTCATCTTGGTTTCATCAGACCAGAGGATCCTGTTTCTCGTGGGCTGAGAGTCTTTAGGTGCCGTTTGGCAAACTCCAAGTGGGCTGTTGTGCCTTTTACTGAGGAGTGGCTTCCATCTGGCCGCAGTACCATAAATGCCTGATTGGTGGAGTGCTGCAGAGATGGTTGTCCTTATGGAAGGTTTTCCCTTCTCCACAGAGGAACTCTGGAGCTCTGTCAGTGTGACCATCAGGTTTTTGGTCACATTCCTGACCAAGGCCCTTAATATCGAGAAGCTGATTAAACAGCGTGATCTTTACACAGGTGCACCTTGTCCTGGGGACAATAAAAGGCCACTCTAAGAAGTGCAGTTTTGTCACACAACACAATGCCACAGATGTCTCAGGTTTTGAGGGAGTGTGCAATTGACATGCTGACTGCAGGAATGTCCACCAGAGCTGTTGCCAGAGATTTGAATGTTAATTTCTCTTCCAACGTCATTTTAGAGAATTTGGCAGTACATCACAACCGCAGACCACATGTAATCACGCCAGCCCAGGACCTCCACATCTGGCTTCTTCACCTGCGGGATCGTCTGAGACCAGCTACCCGGACAGCTGATGAAACTGAGGAGAATTTCTGTCTGTAATAAAGCTTTTTTTGTGGGGAAAAACTCATTCTGATTGGCTGGGCATGGCTCCCCAGTATGTGGTATAAATGAGTCAACAGTTGAGTCATCTACTTTATGAAATTACAGTCTGATGCGCTCCCATCTTTGAATTCAACTTCAATTGCGCTGCTTTCGTGTGTGCCGTTTACAGCGTGCAGCAGAGGGAAAGTGTACAGACAAATGCCACAGTTCAAACTAAGCTACTAAAATGTTGTAGTCTGGCTTTGTTTTTTTAAAGTGTGCAAATGAACAACCAAAAAACCTGCGACAAAACACCATGCAAAGAAGAAACATGTAGGCCTATTACAGCAACGTTTTGCAGTAGCCTAGGCTGGCTGCTCAACTACAATACATTTTGAGCAGTGGAGGCTGCTGAGGGGAGAATTGCTCATAATAAAGCTGGAATGGTATCGAAAACATGGTTTTCATGTGTTTGATACCATTCCATTAACTCCATTCCGTCCTTATGAGCCGTTCTCACCTCAGCAGCCTTCACTGATTTTGAGTGCACCATACAGCAATGCTGCATTCAACCGATCCGGTGAGCCATGCAATGCAAAATATGTTTAAATGTTACAACAACCAATTTGGAGTTATAAAATTACTTTTTGATTATGGTAGAAGCATATTATACAGACCTGCAAATATTATCTGCTTTGGTTTTAATATGTTAATTCTATATACAGCATCCTGTGGGCATTATAAAGGGCCATATTTTTTTGTAATTAAACAATGGCCAGTTTGGGCTGCAGTTTCATGTTTTTTCCTAGGCTATGTCTGGCTCACAAATTCATTGTTTTTTCTATATGGCCTATGCGCTGATTTGAGTTTGACACACATGGGCTAGCATATCTATTTATGTAGCTATTTATTTAGCAAGCTAAAAAACACAGAAGTTTTGTCGTTGGAGGAGTGGGTGAGTGACTTTTTCCCCTCCTATCGTTTTTCGGTGGCTACAGCTAGAGATGCAGTTGTCATTTAATTTTATTGCTAGCAAGAAATGTGACTAAATTAGCTAGCTAGCTAGCTAGCTATGCTGAACTTGAACAACTGTTATCCACAGTTAGCATATCTCATAGTTGTCAATCAAATGTATTTGGCATCGATCAAATGGGTGGGCCGTCAAGTTCCCGTTACAGTTGTCCAAACGGGCAATCTGCAGAAGACGAGCGGGTTACTATTCCCCATCGTTTATCAGTGCAATTCTGACGGCCAACTAGCCCGGAAAGTTTTGAAAGGGTTTATCTAATGTTCCCTCCTGTTTACCGGTCTGCATAGACTCCGGTCCTGGACAAGATGTTTTATTTACTGCAATGTCTATTAATTGTCCAAACGCACGGCCACTTTCCCGATTTTTATATTGCTCTGGAATTTTCACAAATGCCTTGCTATATGTTGTTCTCAAACAGTCTATGAATTTATGGGAACATGAAAATGACCATCTATCTAAGTGCTCACTTGTCAGATACTGTGATTCTTCCAGGGGGTAAATAAGAACATATTTTAATAAGATTTCATGTTGCTAAAACTCTGGTCCACTTTAATAGGCTTGCTATTGTTGCTATTGTTGCATGTTTCTATCATCTTACAGTCAAAAGGTTATAGCCAATTATTGAACATTCTCCTGTAATAAAGCAGCTATTGTTGCACAATGGGCAATGACTTGCCTTGTAAAAGCACGTTTTACTCCAGTACCAGCTTTTTGAAGAGGTGCTCTTGTGCTGTCTGATCTGTGATGGGCTATTCCACTCCTCAAACTACGTTCTCTGTATGCTGTGCGCGTCTGATAAATAAGATACATGATGACTAACAAAAATACACAAGTGCCAATTGAATTATGCAAATTATTTATAGACTGATAAGCATTATCGGTCAAATGTATTTTCCTATTTAAAGGTTAACCGTTAACATCCCTAGTACCAATCGCTCTCCCACCCACACCACACATCTGACACTCCAGGTAGAACTAAATCCGATGCTCAAGTATTTGAAAGTTGAATCCAATGACATGGATTTTTTTGTCCATTTGGTAGGCAGAAGCATGAGAAGGGCTACACCGTGTGTGGACTAGCTTGGCATCCCTCGGGCGGTCAAATAGCCTACACCGACACAGAGGGCTGTCTTGGCGTGCTGGATGGGCTCTCCTCTTCATCCTCTTCTTCCTCCACTACGGCTTCCTCCACTACGACCAAGGTGAGTCTCTGGTCTTACATGAAGGCTTCTCCATCCCACCCAAATGTGCCACTGCTAACTCACTTCTAACCAATTTTGGGATCGGTACACTTTAACACTGTCTGTTTGTTTGCCGAATTGACCCCAAACATGGTCTTCTTGGACCAGTTCATGTTCTGCTCGATCTGCTTAGTCTACAGAGCTAGGGTCAACGTTGATGCTATTATTATTTGCCATGTTTCTTTGCTTCGTTCACCTCTATTTTAATAGAGATCTTGAGGTCCATTCCACAGTTCTATGTTATTTTAAACCGTGATTGAACCAGGTTAGTAAGTCATTGAGAACAGTTTGTCTTTCCCAATAACATGCTGACTTTGGGAGTGAGGTTTATTCTACTCTAGCAGACTCCAGCCAGCTACGATGACCTTTTCGACGACGATGACGACAGACCCATGGACGAGGGGATCAGCGAGGGCGCACGTTCACCCGCCAAGAACCCCGGGGACGAGGACGATGACGACGACCTCATACCTGCGACGGGGCGAGCACGGAACAGGAGTGCCTTCCTCGACGACGAGAACTCACTAGGTGAGAAAGCGATGTGCATCGTACATAGCTGATCAAAGTATCATAGGTGGCTTCTATAACAGCAATTCTTTGAGCTGATAAATACACCCCTGGGTTTCATTTAGATAAAACCAAACACTGCAGTAAACCATGCATGGCTACAGTATTTCATTCATTAAATATTCTCTTCAGATATGTTGCCCTTTCCAAGACTCTGTCTTGCAAGGGGTTTGCCTCTTCATGAACTCCCAACTGGTGTGCTAATTCCAGTGCAGTGGAAGTGTCGACCCACTCTTCGCCTGTCTTGGAATACCTGATTGTCAAATGCCGACCCTTCTACTTCCCAAGGGAGTTTTCAGCTGTTATTGTGACTGCTGTATACATTCCACCTCAGGACAATAAAAATAACAAGCTGGCGCTTAACGAACTGTACAAGGCTATAAACAAGCAGGAAACCCTACACCCGGAGGCTACCTTTCTGGATGCGGGCGATTTTTAATTTGATGCCCAACTTCCATCAACACATCTCCAATGCCACTAGGGGTGATAGTCCTAGACCACTGCTAGTCTACCCACAAGCAAGCATACAAGGCCCTCCCTCGTTCGCCATTTGGTAAATCGGATCATGACTCCGTACTCTTGCTTCCTGTTTACAAGCAGAAGCTGAAACAGAAAGTACCCACGATTCGCTCTGTTGAGAAATGGTCACCAGAATCAGAGGGTATGTTACAGCAAAGCAGTCCTATGTTTCACCTCCATCACCGGCTTCATTCGAAAAAATGCATCGGCAAAGTTGTACCCACGGTGAGGGTTCGCGCCTTTCCCATTCAAAAGCCCTAGATTAACACTGAGGTTGGCGCTAAACTAAAGGGCAGGGCTACCGCACACAGAGCACCCTGATGCTACGATCGTAGACAGGAATAAGTACAAGAAGGCCTGCTATGACTTCCACAGTCGTCGTCAAATGAGCAAAAGGACCATATAGGAATAAGGTGGAATCATATTACACAGGCTCCGACACCCACCGCATGTGGCAGGGGCTCCAGTCCATTACAGATTACAAAGGAAGACCCAACCGTGCTCTTCCCAACGATTTATTTGTATTTATTTATTTAACCTTTTATTTAACCCGGAAGGGCTCATTGAGCGTCCTGGCCAAGATGGCCAGCACCAAGTCATTACACAATTAGACGGACATGAAAAACTACAAGTAATCTATTTAAAAACCTAGAAATCGCAGAAGTATAACAACATAAAACAGCAAATTAAAAAATATTGACAGGTCAAGGAATCAGCCTCAAAATCCTTTGTCAATGAGTTTAGTTCTTCAAGTTGAAAACTATTTTGTAAGACGTTTAAAGCCGATGGTGCAGAGTACATAAAGCCCTTTTTTACCAAATTCATTTAGGACGAGTACCCACCACATTAAAATGGTAGTAAACACAAAATGGCTTTGTAAATGAATGTATACCAGTGACTGAGCCTACAAGTGACTAGAGAAGGCCAGCCAGCCCTGGTATATAAAGTGCAGTGGAGCGTAAGGGTTTACATTTTAAAATAATCTCAATGCGCCATGGTAAAGGGTGTCAATTGTTCTCAAATATCACCATAGTCTAATATAGGCATAAATGTAGCTGATACTAGCCTCCTGGCTTCAAAAGGAAAAACAGGCCTTATTCCTAAAATAATATCCCTACTTCAGCTTAAATTTGTTTGTAATTTGTTGAATATGCAATTTAAAAGAGGCCGTCATCAATTAAAATTCAAAGATATTTATGAGGTTACAGCCTCAATCTCATTGCCCTGACCGGTAGTAATAGGTGAAAGGTATTTTTCTTGCTTTAGAAAACACCATTTTGCTTTTTGAGGATAAGCTTCAATTGACACAAGGTATGTTGAACAGTACAAAAAGCAGTTTGCAAGTTCTGAAAAGCTTTTGTGAGAGACGAGGCACAACAATAAATAACAGTATCATCAGCATAAAAGGAAGGTTACGTATTTTGCCAATTTGTCTAAATTATTTATATAAATAGTGAATAAGAGAGGACCAAGTACAAAGCCCAGGGGCACAGCATTAGACAGACAATTTAACAGAGATAAGCCCATCACATTGAGTGCACTATCAGACAGATAGTTAGCAAACCATGCAACTGCATGCTCAGAAAGACCTACGCTTGACAATCTGCCTCAGTATAGCGTGATCAACTGTATCAAAAGCCTTAGAGATCAATAAAAAGTGAGACACAGTGCCTCTCTGGTGGTTAATTTCTTTACTATCAAATGAGGAGAGACAAACATATCACACAAGTCAGTCATATTTCAACTAAATCTTTATTCACTTATTAATAAGGGAGCTGGTCAATACAACACACACAAAGTGAATCGATTGAGTGATGGCAGGTCGACGAATGATGATTTGTTAAGAGCCCCAAGACAAAGGTATTTTTATAGCAAAGATACATGACGAACAACAGATGTATGGAATGGGTCACAAGGTTAAGATTTGTATGAAAGATGCTATAGACCGTATCTGTCTTAAAAAAAAATCATTGTGTAGAAACCAGAGTCTGTCCCTGAGCCATCTCTCCCTGGTACCATATAGAACAGAAACATTAAAAACCTGTTATGGCAAGGGGAACTCACCCCCATTCAGCTGAAAAGGTGGCGTGGGGAATTCAAAAATATTCTTTAGAAATGTTTAACTTTCACACATTAACAAGTCCAATACAGCAAATGAAAGATAAACATCTTGTTAATCTACCCATCATGTCCGATTTTTTAAATGTTTTACAGCGAAAACACAACATATGTTAGACCACCACCAAATCAAAAGAAAAACACAGCCATTTTTTCCAGCCAAAGATAGACACAAAAGCTGAATTAGAGATAAAATGAATCACTAACCTTTTGATAATCTTCATCAGATGACACTCATGTGTATTGTTACTCAATACATTTGTTTTGTTCGATAATATGCATATTTATATCCACAAATCTCGGTTTACATTGACGCCATGTTCAGAAATGCCTCCAAAATATCCAGAGGAATTATAGGTAGCTTCGCCAGATAACAGAAATACTCATCATAAACTTTGACGAAAGATACATGTTCTACATATAATTAAAGATACACTGGTTCTTAATGCAACCGCTGTGTCAGATTTTTTTTAAACGTTACGAAAAAAGCCTACCATGCAATAATCTGAGACAGCTCTCAGACGTAAATATATTTCTCCGCCATGTTGGAGTCAAAAGAAATACGAAATTACATCATAAATATTCCCTTACATATTTGATGATCTTGCACTGCATTCTGATGAAAGGAGTCCTAGTTCCACAATAAATCGTTGTTTTGTTCCATAATGTCCAATACTGGTGTCCAATTAGCTGCATTTGCTAGCTTTTTCAGCTCACGTGCCCAAAAGCTGACGCTGGTCCAGGCGAACTCGGACGAAAACTTCAAAGATATATTCCAGGTCGAATAAACTGGTCAAACTAAGTAGAGAATCAATCTTCAGGATGTTATTTTCAATAACGTTCCAACCGGATCATACGTTTTCATCTGCAGCCAAATGGAACGACGGTGACATCAACAGACAAATTTCGCCACAGGGAAATTGCATTCTGCCAGGACAGTGACTCATTCCCCTCCCATTCGGTCAAAGTTCACACCAGAGGCTCCATTCCACGTTCTACTGAATGAGGACATCTAGTGGAAGGCGTAGCAAGTGCTAAAAGATCCATATCTTATTTGGAAGGGAAGGGGCGATGATGTCAAATTTGACCCACATTCAGAATTTCACTTCCTGTTTGGAAGATTGCCTGGCCTATGAGTTCTGTTATACTCAGACATAATTCAAACAGTTTTAGAAACTTCAGAGTGTTTTCTATCCAATAGTAATAATAATATGCATATATTAGCAATCTAGGACAGAGTAGGATGCAGTTCACTATGGGCACACAATTCATCCAAAGTGAAAATACTGCCCCCTATCCCCAACAAGTTAACTCCTGCTCTGGAATGTGGTATCACCCAAAGACATCGTAAATCTCCGAGGTCCACTTTCAGTTCACACAGACACAATAGAGTTATAAAAGAACCCTCAGTTGAAGCTGTTGAACAGCTTCTATTCCCAAGCAATATGACTGATAAATAGTTAACAAAATAGCTACACATACAGAGTTTACTTCGTATCTTCATTGACCTTTTATTTCAATATTTGCTCTCTATTCTCTTGTCTCTATTCACACTCACAGGTCCCTACACTTTCATACACACTGTCAATCCAACACACACACAAACAGTCACTCCATAATTTGCTCACTCACACATAATATGCACATTTATACTGCGTCTACACTTTCGCACACCTGCTCACATGCAAGCTGCTGCTAATCTGTTTATTTTATATCCTTTTGCCTAGTCCCCTTAACCCTATACATATCTACCTCATCACTCCAGTATCACCGCACATGTAAATATGGTATTGGAACTGAATTAAAATATTTCCTGTATATATATTTACTTTATGTATTTCATATTTCTTATGTTTTTTTTCTAGTAATACATTGTTATTTCATTGTTGGGTTTTGAGTTGGCAAGAAAGGCATATTCACTGTACTTGTGCATGTGACATTGAAACTATCCCATGAAGGCTTTGCCATAGAATTTAAAGGTGGAATCCGCATTAGTGGAAATGTTACCACTGTTCGCCCCCAGCCCTTTTGTTATTGTTTTGTTGACAAAATGGAGTTGAGCAGCAGGGAAAAAATATTCTGTTCTAATCCAGTGCAATGATGTCTTAGGAGAAAGGAAAATGTTTTTGTTTGCATTAACTTATTTTTTGTTGTTGTAATATCCTAAACGGACGTGGCAGTTTCACCATTAAAGATTCCAGCTTTAATTGTGGGAATGTCACTTGAGAAACAATACATCACATCAATTTTACTAAAGTAGTCTTGAATCTTATTAACAAGTACATTAATTTCTCTTTCCTTGTCATCCTAATTCAAGACTGGGATCACTTAAACATTTGAGCATCACTGAGCTGTATTGCATGTGTTCCCATTTACCACAGACACAGGCTCGCTCAAACAGGGGCTGGATAAGTTTGTTGATGACGATGACGCTGGCAGCGCCATAGTGCCCCCCGCTGCCGTGGCTGCTCCCCTCCGGCCCGTCTACGACGGGCCAATGCCCACCCCACCACAGAAGGCTTTCCAGCCAGGCTCCACCCCGGCACACCTCATGCACCGCTTCATGGTGAGAGCCAGCCCACACAACGCAGACTTTACTCTTGCCTGAAAGGTTTATATTAATGATGTTCCAGGTTGTATTATTTTTAAAGTTGATGGTTTTGTATAAATATAGGAAATAATAAGTTTCATGAATTTTCTAGAGATGTACTTACATGCCCTATTAAAGGGACATTGCAATCCAAAAATCAACTTGTTTGTCGGATGGTTTCAGACCTCAAAAGTAGTCTAAGTGAGTTATCCACAAAGCTGTCTAACCCAGAGATAATGTATTCTGTACTCCTTCTGTCAGATGTGGAACTCGGTGGGAATTGTGCGCGGCTACAATGACGACCAGGACAACGCCATTGATGTGGAGTTCCACGACACAGCCGTGCACCATGCAATGCACCTCACCAACTCCCTGGGCCACACCGTGGCAGACCTCTCCCAGGAGGCCGTGCTGCTTGCCTGCCCCGGCACCGACGAGCTCGCCAGGTAGACCACATATCTATAGGCCGCTACACACTTCAAACAGACAGATCATCTTTTTCACACGTACTTTTGTGTGGCTTTTAGAACGGACTGCATACGACATCCTGTTTGCGTGAAGTTTTTAATGGCCTTAACTGGGACATTTAGATATTAGCTATTCATGTTTCTGGGGATATTTTCCCACAAAAGCCTTGTCTGAGTTTTATTAGCCAAACTGGTTCTCGACCAACTTTGCATCTTGAAGGATTAAAAAGGGAAATCAATTTCGATATTCCCAAGTCTCTCGTGAAAGACCCCTTTGTATTGGCACCACAATCTAGCGAAGACACTGAAATTGATTACCCATTTTTTTCAAACGGAACCTAAGCTGCTTCACTGTATCTCTCTCTCCCCTCCCTTCTTCCCCTCCACAGTAAGCTCCAGTGCCTTCACTTCTCATCGTGGGACACCAACAAGGAGTGGATGGTGGATCTGCCCAAGGGGGAGGATGTGCAGGCCCTATGCCTGGGCCAGGGCTGGGCGGCGGCTGCCACCAGTGCCCTCATTCTGCGCCTCTTCTCCATCGGAGGGGTGCAGAGGGAGCTGTTCAGCCTGCCTGGACCCGTGGTCTGCATTGCTGGGCATGGGGAGCAACTGCTCGTCGTCTACCACCGAGGTAGGACACGTGTGCATGTGTGTTGTCACACACAGACGGACCTACACGCATACTAATGCACAGAGAAAACAAGCATCAGATGCTAAACAGAGTCCCAATCCTCCTTAGAAGCATAATGATGGGTATGATGGGCAATGTAGCTCTACTGAGAAGGCGTATCTAACCGCTATTGTGTTTGTCTGTCCTCAGGCACAGGGTTTGACGGAGAACAGGCCCTAGGGGTCCAGCTGCTGCAGTTTGGACAGAAGAGGCGGCAGGTCATCCACGGGGAGCCCCTCCCCCTCTCCCGCAAATCTCACCTTTCATGGTTAGGCTTCACAGCCGAGGGTGAGTCAGGCCACACCTCCTCTCAAATGCTAGCTGCTGTTGGGCCGTGTTCAGTAGACACCAAACGGGAACCTCTTTGAAAAGTGATGTGCAAAAGATTGTAGAATGAAGTTGACTCTGTACATTGACCTAAGATCAGTTTGGCGTTTTCCACACTGATGGTTAAGGTAAGGATTAGGGCTTAATATTTTCCCAGAAGTCTACACATTTTCCTTCCCGAGAAAATTACAACAATATCCCGGTATTCCTGTTCAAACCAGAAATGCTTTTAAAAGCAAATAATACCAGCAAAGAAAATCGGACATAATTACACCACTGTAAATGGAGAAATATGGACAGGAATCGGGTTTATGGTTTCTTGTTGTATTTGTCACAATTTAATCAACTCAAAGTTCTGTCAAAGTCAACACACAATTTGTTGATGTAGCCTAGTTTAAATGTAGACCTACAATATTATGAGGTTATTAGCCTACAGCTTATTGAAAATTACATTTGTTTTAGCTTACCTTTGGCTGAAAGAAGTCAGGCCTTTTCTCTCCCCTTGCGCCTGGCTATCGGGGAATTCGGAAGGTTGTGGCTGTTTCTACTTTACTGCTTATTGTGGTGACTTTGTCACGGGGAACATATCCGATTCTCCGCTAAACAAACCGACAAGCAAATAGGCCTAGTAGCGGAGATATAGCACCATGGATAGCAAGTCCCGGTGAATCTGGTGAGTCAAGCCTGTGCCCTCCTTTTTATTATTTTCCCATGATGTTTCAAATGTCTATTTCCTCAAGCGTGTCTGTGGACACAATGTACCAGCCATTTTGTTAACAGCGAGTAGCTGCAGTTTACATTTTGAGCCTCTGCCAGTTCCACAAAGATAGTTTGGAGATTTGTGAATGTGACATGGAGATTGCCTACAGTAACTGTGTTGAGAGCACGCGTGTAGCCTATATGATGGTCAGCAATGCAGTTTATTGAAGTCATGCAAGTAAGTTTTCTATTAGGGACTTTACGTTGGGTCGGCAAAATATGGTAGATGGCTGACGTTGTGATGACTGGTCTAAAGTAGGCTTTGATTATAGACAGAATTTTTATGTCTGGTTCATGCATGCAGCTATTCACACATGCATATTTTGTATTTTTGCGTCCGTTTTTTAATGATTGGTAGGCTACTTCGGTTTTATAGAGGATCATCAAATTAATATGAGCAGCTAAGAAATAGAAGAACACTAATTTTACTCCACTCATCAACCACTTTTTGAGGATCATGCTCTCGCTGTGCGAAAGGTGACATTTTGCCCAAACTCTGTATGCCATGGGCTCTCCAACCCTGAACCAACAGCATGGCCTAGGGTTAAACGTTCTCTCCCAGAGTCATGGATAGACATTTTGGAATGTAGCATAAGGTAACCAGTCCATCCAGTATGCACAATAATACAGTCGACAATCAAAGGCTATACCAATTATCTATCATAGACATCATAAATCAGTTTTTTGTTTTTCTACCATGCATAATATGCGGTAGTCTATGTACTGTATAACAGCTCAACCATAATTTTAATTCAGATAATTTTTTCGGGCTTGGGCTTACAAGCCTATGTGTATGCATACTGTAAGCTCTAATATGCATATGGGTGTTTTGAATTAATAATCACCTTAGAAAGCTGTCCATTTCATTGTGTTAGGCTTTGAAACATCTACAATGACCATGTTCTACACTCAGTTTCAACCTGCTGTTCAACTGAGTCGTTTCCAAGTTGGGTATTACCAAAGACGAAGCATGTCCATGACTAATGACTGCCGGTGTACCACTAATACGATCACCGCAACAGCCCTAGGCACAGATCTAGGATCAGCCTGCTCTCCCCAGATCCTTACCTTAACCATCAGTGGGGAAAACGCCAAACTGATCAGTGTACAGAGCCATCTTCATTCTAACAATCTCTTGCACATCACTTATTCATCACTTGTTTTCCAGGAACCCCATGCTTCATTGATTCTGAGGGTGTGGTGCGCCTGCTAAACCGCTCCTTGGGAAACATGTGGACACCTGTGTGTAACACCAGGGATAACTGCAAGGGCAAGTCAGACCACTACTGGATGGTGGGAGTGCATGAGAACCCCCAGCAGCTCAGGTAAAGTGGTTGTTTCTCTTTGCATATTTGAGCTGTTCTTGCTATTGGTCTTTTACCAAATAGGGGTATCTTCTGTATACCACCCCTACCTTGTGACAGCACAACTGATTGGCTCAAAGGCATTAATAAGGAAATAAATTCCACAAATAAACTTTTAACAAGACACACCTGTTAATTGAAATGCATTCCAGGTGACTACCTCATGCAGCTGGTTGAGACAATGCCACGAGTGCAAAGCTGTCATCAAATCAAATCAAATTTGATTTGTCACATACACATGGTTAGCAGATGTTAGTGCGAGTGTAGCGAAATGCTTGTGCCTCTAGTTCCGACAATGCAGTAATAACCAACAAGTAATCTAGCTAACAATTCCAAATCTACTACCTTATAGACACAAGTGTAAGGGGATAAAGAATATGTACATAAAGATATAGGAATGAGTGAGGGTACAGAGCGGCATAGGCAAGATACAGTAGATGGTATTGAGTGCAGTATATACATATGAGATGAGTATGTAAACAAAGTGGCATAGTTAAAGTGGCTAGTGATACATGTATTACATAAGGATGCAGTAGATGATATAGAGTACAGTATATATGTATACATATGAGATGAATAATGTAGGGTATGTAAACATTATATTATAGGTAGCATTGTTTAAAGTGGCTAGTGATATATTTTACATTTCCCATCAATTCCCATTATTAAAGTAGCTGGAGTTGAGTCAGTGTGTTGGCAGCAGCCACTCAATGTTAGTGGTGGCTGTTTAACAGTCTGATGGCCTTGAGATAGAAGCTGTTTTTCAGTCTCTCGGTCCCAGCTTTGATGCACCTGTACTGACCTCGCCTTCTGGATGATAGCGGGGTGAACAGGCAGTGGCTCGGGTGGTTGCTGTCCGTGATGATCTTTATGGCCTTCCTGTGACATCGGGTGGTGTAGGTGTCCTGGAGGGCAGGTAGTTTGCCCCCGGTGATGCGTTGTGCAGACCTCACTACCCTCTGGAGAGCCTTACGGTTGTGGGCGGAGCAGTTGCCGTACCAGGCGGTGATACAGCCCGACAGGATGCTCTCGATTGTGCATCTGTAGAAGTTTGTGAGTGCTTTTGGTGACAAGCCGAATTTCTTCAGCCTCCTGAGGTTGAAGAGGCGCTGCTGCGCCTTCTTCACGATGCTGTCTGTCTGGACCAATTCAGTTTGTCTGTGATGTGTACGCCGAGGAACTTAAAACTTACTACCCTCTCCACTACTGTTCCATCGATGTGGATAGGGGGGTGTTCCCTTTGCTGTTTCCTGAAGTCCACAATCATCTCCTTAGTTTTGTTGACGTTGAGTGTGAGGTTATTTTCCTGACACCACACTCCGAGGGCCCTCACCTCCTCCCTGTAGGCCGTCTCGTCGTTGTTGGTAATCAAGCCTACCACTGTTGTGTCGTCCGCAAACTTGATGATTGAGTTGGAGGCGTGCGTGGCCACGCAGTCGTGGGTGAACAGGAAGTACAGGAGAGGGCTCAGAACGCACCCTTATGGGGCCCCAGTGTTGAGGATCAGCGGGGTGGAGATGTTGTTGCCTACCCTCACCACCTGGGGGCGGCCCGTCAGGAAGTCCAGTACCCAGTTGCACAGGGCGGGAGCTTGATGACGAGCTTGGAGGGCACTATGGTGTTAAATGCCGACCTGTAGTCGATGAACAGCATTCTCACATAGGTATTCCTCTTGTCCAGATGAGTTAGGGCAGTGTGCAGTGTGGTTGAGATTGCATCGTCTGTGGACCTATTTGGGCGGTAAGCAAATTGGAGTGGGTCTAGGGTGTCAGGTAGGGTGGAGGTGATATGGTCCTTGACTAGTCTCTCAAAGCACTTCATGATGACGGAGGTGAGTGCTACGGGGCGGTAGTCGTTTAGCTCAGTTACCTTAGCTTTCTTGGGAACAGGAACAATGGTGGCCCTCTTGAAGCATGTGGGAACAACAGACTGGGATAGGGATTGATTGAATATGTCCGTAAACACACCAGCCAGCTGGTCTGCGCATGCTCTGAGGGCGCGGCTGGGGATGCCGTCTGGGCCTGCAGCCTTGCTTGACACGTTTAGATTGACACGTCTAAATGTTTTCCTCACGTCGGCTGCAGTGAAGGAGAGTCCGCATGTTTTAGTTGCGGGCAGTGTTTTTCCTCACGTCGGCTGCAGTGAAGGAGAGTCCGCATGTTTTAGTTGCGGGCAGTGTCAGTGGCACTGTATTGTCCTCAAAGTGGGCAAAAAAGTTATTTAGTCTGCCTGGGAGCAAGACATCCTGGTCCGTGACAGTGCTGGTTTTCTTTTTGTAATCCGTGATTGACTGTAGACCCTGCCACATACCTCTTGTGTCTGAGCCGTTGAATTGAGATTCTACTTTGTCTCTATACTGACGCTTAGCTTGTTTGATTGCCTTGCGGAGGGAATAGTTACACTGTTTGTATTCGGTCATGTTTCCAGTCACCTTGCCCTAATTAAAAGCAGTGGTTCGCGCTTTCAGTAACACGCGAATGCTGCCATCAATCCACGGTTTCTGGTTTGGGAATGTTTTAATCGTTGCTATGGGAACGACATCTTCAACGCACGTTCTAATGAACTCGCTCACCGAATCAGCGTATTCGTCAATGTTGTCGTCTGACGCAATACGGAACATATCCCAGTCCACGTGATGGAAGCAGTCTTGGAGTGTGGAATCAGATTGGTCGGACCAGCGTTGAACAGACCTCAGCGCGGGAGCTTCTTGTTTTAGTTTCTGTCTGTAGGCAGGGATCAACAAAATGGAGTCGTGGTCAGGTGTCGTGGTCACTGATTGCCCTGATGAGATGGAGAGAGAATGAAAAACAGCAGGACTCTGGCCCTTAAAAACCCGATAATAGAAAATGAAGAGGTTGTGTAAATTCTATAATTAATCCATCTCTTCATCTTCTTTCCTCCAGGTGTATCCCATGTAAAGGGTCCCGGTATCCCCCCACGTTGCCCAGGCCTGCTGTGGCCGTCCTTCCCTTCAAGCTGCCCCTCTGTCAGACCACCACAGAGAAGGGCCAGATGGAGGTCAGTAAGGCTAAGGGCCAGATGGAGGTCAGTAAGGCTAAGGGCCCGATGGAGGTCAGTAAGGCTAAGGGCCCGATGGAGGTCAGTAAAGCCAACATATACAGTCCATGCTATGCTCTGCTATTCTAGTCAGCTCAGCCTTTGGAGAGACACTGCCTACCTAGAGCTTTATAGTTGATCTATTGGTTTGCTTGAGCTACCATTGTAGCTATTTAGAACCTGCAAATAGCCTTTAAACAGAAATGTCCTTGAATATCTCTTTGATATATTACCCTGTATACATACACATGTGGGTAACAAAATAAAGGAAATTCCAACGTACTGTCTTATTGGGTGTTGGGCCACCACGAGCCACCAGAACTAGTTCAATGCGCCTTGGTATAGATTCTACAAGTGTCTGGAACTCTATTGGAGGGATGCAACACCATTCTTGTGAAATTCCATCATTTTGTGTGTTGTTGATGGTGGTGGAAAATGCTGTCTCAGGCGCCACTCCAGAATCTCCCATAAGTGTTCTATTGGGTTGAGATCTGGTTACTGAGATGGCCAAGGCATATTGTTTACATTGTTTTCGTGCTCATCAAACCGTTCCTTACCCTGTGGATGGGGGCTTTGTCATCCTGGAAGAGACCACTCCAATCAGGATAAAAATGATTCACCATAGGTTGAAGTTGATCACTCAGAATGTGTATTTATTGGTGTTTACCTTGCCCTCTTAAGCGGTTGAGTGGACCTAAACCATGCCAGGGAAATGCAACCCACACCATAAGAGCTGCCAGAACCTTCATTTACTCAAGTGTTTCCTTTATTTTGGGAGGTACCTGTACATAGCCCCACTCACTGTCTCTGTCCCTCTCTCTCCTTCCAGGAGCAGTACTGGCGCTCGGTGCTCCTCCACAACCACTACGGCTTCCTGTCGTCCAGCGGCTATGAGATTGACGAGGAAGGCCAGAGCCAAGCCCAGAAAGAACAGCAGGAGCTGCTCATGAAGATGTTTGCCGTGAGTACAGTAGCAGCAACACATGGGTCCACCGAGCCTAGTTTGGGATTAGAATTTGGAATTGTTTACATTGGATATCTCATAAACCTTTCCAGAGCAACAGAATTTTATTTTATTTTGTTGGGACTTTGGGGGATTTGGTTCAGCACAAAATGACAGGCATATTCACAGGAAAGGATTATTGAAAATACTTTTCCTCAGCATTGGGTCCTCACATCAAAATAAGTCCTACACACAGGCGTGATGTGAGGCAAAGGTTCCAAATTAAAACCAACATTTTGGAATGCATACCAAATGTATGTGTTACCTTAATACAGTAATTTAATCAAGGTATTTTACAAACTATGATTAGTTATCCATACATTGGGTGTTTCAATCTGCAGCTGTCGTGTAAGCTGGAGAGGGAGTTCCGCTCCGTGGAGCTGGCCGAGCTGATGACCCAGAACGTAGTGACCCTGGCCATCCGCTACGCCTCGCGGTCCCACCGCATGGCCCTGGCCCAGCGCCTCAGCGATCTGGCCCTGGAGAAGGCCAATCAGCTGCAGGGGGAGGAGCCCCAGGAGGAGGAAGAGGAGGAGCCACTCCAGTACACCAGACGGAACACTGGGTAAGTACATTTGTGTTTGTTTGTGTTATTGTATGTTTGAAAACATACATACCATATGTTGGTGGTTGTCACATAGTGAAAATGACAAAATAACATGGTTGATAGAAGAAGTGATCATAAATCAAAATAATTTTTGGTTTTAAGATGATGTTGGGATGCGTTGGTTGAAACTGGCTTAGCAGTGTGTGAGGGTTGGTATCCTTGTTTGAACATAGGAACCAATACATTTAAGTGTGTACCTGGGCATGACCAACTGGTCATGTTCAGTAGGGCAAACTGTAGCGAAACGGAAAATGACCATCTGTTCTTACTGGGGAAATTCGTATAGAAACTCAGTTTCACTTTGTTTAAAAATGTTTTCTCCCAACTGAACACTGTCCTAATAATTTTCATGAAGCACCAAAAATCTGTTCTGAGACTAACTTGAATGAGTTGAGATCAAATTCTGTGTAGATAATTCCTTATGTTGGGATTCATGATAATATCTGTTTGTTATTCCAGGTACAGCCAGAGCAGCAGTGAGATGGGTGCAGATCGCCAACACAGCAGCCACAGACAAGCACAGGAGGAAGAGGTGGATGAAGAGCAGGGTCAGGAAGAACATATGGACGAAGGGGATGTAGCAGAGAGCAAAAGACAAGGTAAGTCGAGGGAATCGCTCTCCATTTCCTCTCCCACCCCTCTCATCTCCTGCATGTCAAAACAATCAACATCCTTCAGTTTCTTCCATTTGCAGACCTGCCAACCTGCACGCATTTTGTGTACCATGCATGCAATTTGAGGTCAAAGTACACAGTACGAAAAACTACCTAAAAATACGCAAAGAATAGGCTTCTATAGTTGACACATTGTGGTTTTTGACTCAACTGTCTGAAGTTGGCGCCGAGCCAATCCGAGGACAAAAATTCTCTAGCTCCCGCTCCCGCTCACCCCACGTAGTCGTAGTACTGTTTTCCTCCCTCAAGCTGGTTTGCAGTGCACCACTTTGTCCGTTAACAACACTGATGTGAGGAAAATGGAGAACAAACTGTTTTGCCAAATACATTTTCCAAAATTGTATGTGTTAAGCACAACCACTATTTCCTAGTTGTCTCCTTAGCTAAGGCATCATTACTACGACGGTAGTTAGGTATAACCAAGCAACAACACTACTGCTAATACAGTCCTTCACAGAAGGTTATGTTAGACTGTTAAAGATTAGGCAGAGTGCATCGGATGAGGATTCTATTGCATTGACAGGCACGAGTGATAAATTACATTGCCGTTGCCGTGTGTGCACATTTGGTCATGTTCTTTGCTAGTTAGTAAGTTATTATGTCAAGTTTCCAGTCAGCGATGGGGGAGTGATTGCTTGCTACAAGAGCAGAAAACGTGTAGGCATACATTTCTAGACCTCTTTGAAAAGTGAGTTAGGTAAAGAGCTCTTTTAAAAGGGGCAGTGTTGTATTTTGAGACGGGCTTGATAAGCTAAGGAGCCAATCGGCAGAGGGTATTTTTGTCTGATTCTTTGTAATAATAATGGTATGGGAATAAAAAATGTGGTTTCTTGCATCTAACAATACAACATTTTCAGTCACCTCTTGTCTGAAGGACAAGTGACTAAACAGGTTATATCAGGGCTGCATTCCTGCGGATGCCTGTGAGACCTGCGGGTCCCAACAGGGATCATTGCGGTGCGGTCTGCATTTTTCCTGCTGCAGGTGGGAACGGGCAGTCACACAGACACCTTTCAGATTAAAATATTTTAACTGTCCTGCACATTATTTGGAAACGGTCATCTTTCTGCTTTGTTCGCGTCAGGCTATCATCATCATTATTACATTATCATCATGTCGCATTATTCACACACACACTCAGAAATCTGCTGCTTTAAATTCAGTATCCTACCTCTCCTCTCCTAGTTAGCACCTTTCCAAGGAAATTAACTTAAATATGATTAAACTATAGTTTTTTACAGTGTCTTTAAATATTGATAATGGAAAGAAGTGGAGGCCGCTCAACCAATGTGAGTCGAGGTATAATCAAAAAATTAGAGGAAAGGAAAAGGCACAACGCGCACACAGGCTACCATGGTGAGCGAGCATTGCGGCCTTTCATTTATTAAAAAAAATATTAAAAAAATGATTGATTACCCGTTTACTTGTCTCTGCATGCAAATTGTCCTCCTAAAAGGTAGGCTATTTCCTATATGTAGCTCAAGAGAAAGTGCAAGTGTTTGCTTTCAATCATTCTTGCTGCTTCAAGTTCAGTTGCCACACGTGCGAGATCAGGTGTACGTGTGGTCTCAATTAAATAGAGTAGGCTATAGGCCTATGCGTGTGTGGAGAAGCACAGGGCAGTATTATTTCCAAGGAAATGTTCTTCCTAGATATGATTTAGGCTATAGTTTACTACATTGTCTAGAAATAAATATTGATCACCCATATTTGTCTTGTCTGAATATTATTATAATAAAAATGTTTAACCCTTATTTTACCAGGTAAGTTGACTGAGAACACATTCTCATTTGCAGCAATGACCCGGGGGATAGTTACATGGGAGATGAGGGTGGATGAATGAGCCAATTCGAAACTTAAAGGTAGGCTCTAAAACGTAGCTCAGGAGAAAGTGCAAGTCTCTCCAACTCTGCTCTCTTTAAACTACATCTAGCATATTGGCTGATATAGCCCAGGAATACCGATAGCCTAATATAATGGGCCATATGAGAATCTGGTAATTGAACCTATTTCTTGGGTTATTATTACGCATTTTGAGTTGCATCACATGTGTAAAATTCGGTATGAAAAAGCTGCGCTTGCGGGTGGAATGAGGAAATCGGTCCATCCAGACCTCTGCCCTGCAGTATCAAGCCCTGCATAATGTTTTCAGAAGTCTCATGGAATGTAGACCTACCTTGAACACCACACATTGGCTGCTATTGTAGGCAGTGTCTTGGCTATAATAGCTATTTTATTAGCTATTTGTTTTTGGACTAAGGATTACACACGTGTACATTTTAAACATATATTTCTAGTTAGCTACTGAAGAGCAGCCAATTACCAAGTACCCACAACAGTCTATAGCCTACCATTTCTACTGAGTCAGTGTTCGGCCAACAGCATTATTAGGCAAAAAAAATGTGCATTGGTTAGATTTTTTTATTTTTAATTTTATTTGACCAGGAAGTGCTCATTGAGGTTTGAAATCTCTTTTTCAAGAGCGTCCTAGCCAAGATAGGCAGCACCAAGTCATTACAAAATTACAGACAAACAACATTTAAATCTACAAGTAATCTAATAAAAAACAGAATTCACAAGAGTATAACAAAATCGTAAAACAGCAAATGAAAAACATTGAAAGGTCAGGGAATCAGTCTCAAGATCATTCATCAGTGATTTAAAAATACCAATCGGGTTCTCACAGTTTAAAAGTATTTTGCAAGGCGCACCAAGATGATGGCGCAGAGTACATAAAAGCCCTTTTACCAAATTCAGTTCAGACATTTGGAACAGCTAGCAGGATAAAGTCCAGCGAACGAAGAGTACCCACCACATTTCTGAACAATAAAAATGCCCAAATAAAAAGGTAGTAAACCCAAAATGGCTTTGTAAATAAAAGTATACCAGTGACTGAGCCTACTAGTGACTAGAGAAGGCCAGCCAACCCTGGTATACAAAGTGCAGTGGTGCGTAAAATTAAAATAAATCTCAAAGGGTGTCAATTGATCTCAAACACTGAGCGAAAGCATTCATATATAAAATATCCCCTTAGTCTAGTAAAGGCAGAAATATAGCTGATACTAGCCTGCTTCTGGCTTCAAAAAGAAAAACAGGTCTTATTCCTAAAATAAAATCCCAATTTCAGCTTCAATTTTTTTGTAAGTTGTTGAATGTGCAACTTTAAAGAGAGGCCGTCATCAATTAAAATGCAAGATATTTAAGAGGTTAGTCTCAATCTCATTGCCCTGACAGGTAGTAAGGTAGAAAGTTCAGAGGTCTATTTCTTGATTTAGAAAACACCATTAGTTTAGTTTTGTCAGTATTGAGGATAAGCTTCAATTGACACAAGGTATGGCTTTGGTCTGCAAGTTCTGGAAAGCTTTTGTAAGAGACGAGGCACAACAGTAAATAACAGTATCATCAGCATAAAAATGAGCAGTGTGGGTGTCGCACATGTTCTGTCATGGGGTCCAGTGGTGCCGCACTGAAGTGGTAGTCATAAAAAAATGTCAAGGTTCGCAGGTCTGCATTGTGTTTTTAAACACAATTTAAGACAGTAAACTTCAGGCTTGTTTACATAGAGTTTATGTGCATTGTTGTATAAAAATCTCTGACTTGTCTTTACCCTGTAGGTCTAAATCCCTTCGCTAAAGGGACTGCTGCATCACCTGAGAAACCTTCTCCCAAACCTGGTGAGCACACGCATTCATGGAATGCCATTCAGTTCTCCTGGATACACTAGTCAATGGTCCACTGCCATCCTTATGAATCTTAAATCAAGTGTTCCCAATGGGTACATAAACACATAGTTGTATGCTACACACACTCTTAAGTCTGTTGCACCCCATCTAGATACTTTTCAGTTTAAATGTTGGGACCCTTTGGGGTGCCCTGAACCTTGCCTAAGACAAAACCTAAGGGAAGCGCTTGTTAACACCAAGAATATACTTGGCAATGACTGTTGTTATACGTGACATTATCACACGTTGTTAAACATTAGCCTTCTTTCCTTCCTTACAGTAAGCAAAGAAGGACGTGTGAATCCTTTCAAGGTAAGTCACTTGTGCTTTTTGGGCGGGTTAAACCAATATCGAGAGAGACCCCTTACTAGAAAGGAAGTGTCATTTTCTTGCTTAAAAGTATCTATTGAATGTGTTAAATACATAACATGTGACCCATCATACTTTGGTTTTGACCTCAGGTGAGCAGCGGGTTAGGGAGGTCGGGTTCGGCGGGGGGTCAGAACAGGGTGACAAACGTCCTGGACAGCATGATGTCGTCCAGCAAGAAGCCCACTGCTCTGCTGAGCAGCTCCGGCTCCACGGGGAAACTGAACAAAACACCTTTCCTTAAGCCTCTGGCTCCCAGACCCAAGACCAAGGTACAACACAATAGTCAGATAGAAGCTTAAGAAATGTTAGGAGAGTGAGTGATCAAATACCACCAACCTTTAGGTTGTGTGGGAATAAATGGATCTGAATCTGAATAAATGGTTCTGAGTATTACAGCGTTTACATGTTTGACAGTGTTGACATAAGCATTACGGTGCAATGCATTGGACTGCTGGTGACTTAAACACGCTGTTGTCTTCTGCAGACCCAGTCTACACTGCTGCACATGAACGCTCCCAAAGCAGCCAATAAGAAAGCAGCGGAGGAGCGGGAGCCGGCAGTGTGTAAGCTGAAACAGACCGAGGCACCGCCTCCAGCCTCACCAGCAGAAAATGTTGAGAATAAGAAGTGAGTAATGAGTACTGTTCAAAATCACAATCACCGGAGAAGATGTATGCAAATTATAACGGGGGGAAAAGGTCTTCACATTTTATTATTCATTATTAATCAGTGGGGCAGTTCCACTCCTTGAATTATTTTGCTTTATTGAAGAGTGTTGAAAATATGGGGTGAGTGGGCCAGATTTGAACTAATGCCCTCTGGCTTACATGTGTCCAGTGGCTGGAACCGCTGGAACCACACAGGCCACCTTCATTCCATTCTAAATGGAGTGACGGTGCTCCTTTTGCGTCGCTCTCTATGTAGTTTGAGGTACTTTTGTGCGTAGAGTGTATTGAGCCCATAACGGAAACCGGTGCAGAGTGAATGAGACTAGGTGTACGACAATTAATGTAAGGTGTGTATGTCAGGCACAAGTCGGGCTTCCAGCTGTGGCTGGAGGATAATAGGAGGATCATCCTGGCTGACAACCCCGATCTGGAGGAGACGGATGTCATCAAGGAGGCCATTGGCCGCTTCAGGACCCTGTCTGCAGACGACCGGCTGGTAAGACACCTTACACACCTTGTGTGTGTGTGTGTGTGTGTGCTTCCTTAATTAACACGTGGTGCTATGACACTTTTGTCTGTGAGAGAGATTATTTATCTACTTGATTCATGTGGTGTATTCAAATGACCTGGTTCTATAATCAAGTGTTCAGTAACATCTACTCTGCGCGCGTACAAGAAAATGCCTCCAGACTCATTGTGATGGCGGAGCGTCAACTTTTAGCAATACAAGACCCAAAACACACTGTTGAAAATGTATGAATGAAAATACACCCAAATCTTTGGTGACATTCTGTTTTTGTGCTTAATATTCAATATTTGATCTCAAATCGAAATTGCTGGAGTATAGAGCCCATCTTTTTTTTTACTGCCCAAATACTTAACAAGCGCACTCTAAAAGTGATGAAGCATCTTTATCCCGCAAGAAAGACCCCTTATTCCCATGTGACAAGGCAGAAATGCCCCTTTAGATACTTCTTATTTATCAAACACATACAGTTAATCCAAAATCCCCTGTATCTATTGAAGAGTCCTCTCATCTCCCCCCACACACACACACTTTTGCCCTCAATTCGTGGGGCATGGACTCTACAAGGTGTCGAAAGCGTTCCACAGGAAGGCTGGCCCATGTTGACTCCAATGGCCCACTGGTATGTCAAGTTTGCTGGATGTCCTTTTGGTGGTGACCCATTATTGATACACACGGGAAACTGTTGCACGTGAAAAACCCAATAGCGTTGCAGTTCTTCACATATTAATTTCGGTGCCCATTCACTCTCTGAATAGCACACATACCCAATCCATGTCTCAATTGTCTCTGCCCCTTCATCTACACCACGTGTCAAACTCATTCCATGGAGGGCCGAGTCTCTGCGGGTTTTTGTTCGACCCTTGTACTTGATTGTTGAATTAAGTTCACTAATTAGTAAGGAACTCCTCTCACTTGGTTGTCTAAGTTGAAAGGAAATTCCCAAAACATTGCTAGAAGGCTGGAAGCTGCTTAACCGGCTCACTAGTGGCACAGCGGTCTAAGGCACATCACTACAGACCCTGTTTCGAGCCATGGTTCTGTATCACAACCGGCCGTGATCAGGAGTCCCATAGGGCGGTGCACAATTGGCCCAGCGTCGTCTGGGTTAGGGGAGGGTTTGGTCGGGGTAGGCCTTCATTGTAAATAAGAATTTGTTCTTAACTGACTTGCCTAGTTAAATTTAAAATAAAAACCTGTACAACACAAGTTAATTTTTTACTGCAGCATGTACAGTATTGAAATTCCTCAAATACAATTTAAATATTTTTTCCAAAAGACCATGCCATTAAATAAAGCCTTTAAGACAACCTGTCAAATTGGTGTGGTTTTATATTGTAAATGTAGAATTGCCCGGGACGTGATGGAATGAAAGAACCCTGTTGTCGCTGTCAGTGGTCCTCACCAACGCGTTGGAATGAGTGATAATTACCATTTCCAGGCTAACGCTCCCTTAACCCCAGGCTGTATACAGACTTATGTCCATCTGTGTTGGTGTGGGCTTATACATACACACATACACAACAACACTATTCACTGTGGTGTATCCATCATATATTCCACAAGATTGGTCAATATATTTAGTCCGTTGCGACATATGTCAAATGGAATGGGGTTCCAATGGTAACCAAAGTGTTGAAAGCATATGAAACAGTGCTAGAAGGCAGACACTGCATGCTGCAAACAAACTGCTCCTCAATCTGCTGGCTTGGAACCGAATTCCTAAATGGTTGGGTTACTACATTCCAGACTGTGTGCTTTAACAACTGGTGTGACCGAGGTTTTGGTTAAAAAGAAGTGAAAGTGGTTAATGTTAATATTTGGAGACCTCAGTATCGCTGACTACCAGTGCTATTTTTTTCTACATTTAAAACTCTGAGTTGTCGATCTACCTGACGGACGGCCACCAGGTGGTAAGGGTAGGCAACAACACGTCTGCCACGCTGATCCTCAACACGGGGGGCCCTCAGGGGTGTGTACTTAGCCCCCTCCTGTACTCCCTGTTCACCCACGACTACGTGGCCAAACACGACTCCCTCCACCACCATCATAGGCCTGATCACCGACAACGATGTGACAGCCTATAGGGAGGAGGTCCGAGACCTGGCAGTGTGGTGCCAGGACAACAACCTCCCCCTCAGTGTGAGCAAGACAAAGGAGCTGATCGTGGACTACAGGAAAAGGAGGGCTGAACAGGCACCCATTATCATCGACGGGGCTGTAGTGGAGCGGGTTGAGAGTTTTAAGCTCCTTGGTGTCCACATCACTAGCGAACTATCATGGTCCAAACACACCAAGACAATCGTGAAGAGGAGACTGAAAAGATTTGGCATGGGTCCCCAAATCCTCAAAGTTATTCAGCTGCACCATCGAGAGCATTGCATCACTGCCTGGTATGGCAACTGCTCTGCATCTGACGTAAGGTGCTACAGAGGGTAGTGCTTCCTGCCATCCAGGACCTAAGCCATAAGCCACCCCAAGCCATAAATAAGACTGCTGAACAATCAAATCAAATGGCCACTGGACTATTTACATTGACCCTTGCATTTGTTTTGTACACTGCTGCTACTCGCTGTTTATTATCTATGCATAGTCACTTCACCCCTACCTACATGTACAAATTACCTTGACTAACCTGTACCCCTGCACATTGACTCGGTACCCCCTGTATATAGCCTCTTTATTGTTATTTCATTGTTACTTTTTATTATTTTTTACTTTAGCTTGTTTGGTAAATATTTTCTTAACTCTTCTTGAACTGCACTGTTGGTTAAAGGGCTTGTAAGTAAGCATTTCACGGTATACACCTGTTGTATTCGGCGCATGTGACAAATAAAGTTTTATTTGATTTGCTACCTCACTATGTGAGGTCTTGGTTCAAATGTAATTCACTAGGATATATTTTGTGGTAGATCTGACTGGCTTTTGCTCAGTTTTATGCTCAATTTGGACTCTGACCTGCACACCTGCCCTCCCCTCTCTAAAAGACAGACAGGTTTTCAATATAATCAAATTTGAAGGGTCACTGTCATGGTTGGACATATTTAGGCAGGTGCTTGGCTGTTGCCATCCCGACCTCCCCTCGTGCACATATCTAGCCCTATTTTAAACCCCAGTCTATTCTATAGTGCTATTACTTGCCTTTTACCTTTGTGATAGAGTAACCTGCAAAAACACACACTGCATTTGTATCGGTGTTCCCCTGTGTTGAGGACCTGTTCGTGACCCTGCACACACCAAGCCACTCAGCGGAGGGAGTGGATGACACTCCGCATAGCCTAAAGGAGGGGAAAAGGGGATCAGAGAGAGATGGAGGCTTTATATGCCTGTTGCTTGGAAACCCAGTGTGTCTGTGGGTAGTGGGCACAGTGTATTGATCTTATGGTAATGATTCCTAAAGGGTGTGTGTTGGTGTGTATGGTTGTAAATTAGCCAGTAAATATACTGCAGGCGACTGGGGGCACATTTAAGGCTTGTATTTACTATTCAGTGAGTCTGGTGTGAAGAATAGGAGTGGGAGGTTGTGAGAACGCGGAGAGTGGGCCCTGCCCGCCGCCACGCGCTCCGCTTCATGACTCATCACGGCTCCATTTACTTCTAGGCCTGCGTTCCAAATGGCACCCTATTCCCTATATAGTGCACACTGTGCTCTGTTCAAAAGTATTACACTATATAGGGAATTAGGGTGCCGTTTGGGATGCTACCCAGGCCTTTTGTCTCTTCCCAGAGAGAAACACAAGGAGAAAAGGCTGCCGGGCTGCTGAACAAGAAGTGTCCCTGTCTGCCAATAGTGATTACACATAACAGGATGCAATTTAAAACTGCATGGCTGAGTTGGGGACCATGTGTGTGTTCGTGTGCTTTGTTGTCAAGCTGTGTATGATACAAATGTCACATTTGAATTTGGTTTGCAATTGAATTCCAATTGAAGACTCTTGTGAAGAGAAATATTGACTATTACTATTATGATTTTCTCTCTTCTTTTTTGTTCAGACCTGGACAGAGCGGGCAAAAGGACAGTCTGGAGATGTGGCGGATATGAAAAAACGAAAGCGAGGAGAAGAAGAGAGCAGGGGAGACAAGAACGGACAGAGTGAGGCAGACGAGACCAGTGCCAAAAAGAAAAAGCCCGTAGACACCTCAGCCAAGCTCTCAGCATTTGCCTTCAACAAAAATTAAACATAAGATCACATCATGGACTGATTTTTTTATATATATTTGTTTATATATATATATATATATATATATACACACGTTTTGCTCCATATGTCTGTTTACTTAGGGTTATAGGTCACAATTAAATATTATATAATGCTCATTTCTGGATTGGTGCTGATTTTGAGACCTTTTTTGTATAATATTTCATCAGAATATGTAGTCTGTCTCATAGGTTTCCAGTTTCATTAGCACTGTTTGGTGCTCGTGATGCAGACCTTTCCATGAATAATTTCTTCTCCGATATGTAACTAGGAGTTAAGAGGAATTTCATAGATGGCATCAAAGCGAAATATCCTGAGCACTTGAAATAGCTGTGACAAATATAGAACATGAAGAGAGCAACTGATAAGGGCACACGTAAATGGTTATTCTGTTCAGCATCTCAATTTAGGTTTTTCCTGTTCACCAATTTCCTCTTAGCTTGTATTGTTTTTAAAACAATATAGTATATTTACTTTTTTTTTATTGTACTGTATCCGACTATTGAATAAAAATAAAATGTATTTTTATTTTTCTTATTTTTTTAAATAACTTTTTAATAGAAGAACATACAAATAAGCACAACTGTAGCACAATTTTATCTGCTACTCTTATCTGTTTTATTAAGGAAACTGACACCTGTTTAAAAATACCTTAATTAACACTTTTTTAACATGTTGAGACTGAATAGACCTATAACAATCACTAGTTGTGATTGTGAATATAACAGTAACAATTTACTTGAAAGGGGTAGACAAGTCAAAACAGACCTTGGAGTGTTGCAGTGTCATTAATAACCTTCATAACGCATTCAACATCACTGATAATGAGTTGAAGTTATTTATCCATTGTAGGCTACAACAGATGTGTTACCCTGTCTTTTATTAGAGTGCAATAGCTGAATTGTGGTAGCACTGGGATTTCCTAAATTTAAATTTATTTCATCTGTTATTTAAACTGTATGCTCTCTTGACAGGTCATAGTGGGAGGACCACACAAAACATATCATCACATGACTCCCAAGTTTACTTTGTTATTATATACATATTTGCTCATAAAAGCGTTTCCACTGACATTTCTCGTATAATTAATTTTACTGCCACAAAAAGATCACCTTGTCAACATTTGGAAAGTTTACTGACAAATGTTCTGTTAACATCAGGCCTTTCATTACATTTTGTTTTATCTGACATGTACTTTACTAGCATAAAAAGGTTGGATGGTTAGAGACTGCCATAATTTAAGTGGTTTATGGTGACCTCAAAATGAGAGGCGTTGGCCAAAACAGTCATCAGTGATTGGATCATCCCTAACCAATCAGAGTACCAAAGCCAATGACGAATTTTCAAAACGCCCAACCCATTGGTTTCTGAGACCAATCAGACGGTCTAGAATACATTTTCATTCTCAAAACCATCAGGGGGGTACTCAGAGCCATACTCATTCCAGAGAAGAAACTAACATCAGTGGGCGTGGCGTAGCATTTGGCCGGAGAAAGGAGTTTTGGTAGACAGGCAATGTTCTCAATTGGCTTACATACAACTGACAGAACGTGACGTACACAAAATGCTCGACCAATAGAAATGCACGAGGATTATATCGCATATAAAGCCATGGGGTACCAACGTCTGAGAGTGAGTGCTTCATGTACTTTGATGCATTCAGGTGACGGCAGTGTACTCTGCAGGTGGTGCGTTCAAAAACAAAGCTGCGAAAAACACTGGAAAGCGCATCCTCCATTAGTGAAAAGACCTTACGTCAATTCTGAACTATGGAGCGCTCAAAACAGTGTCACGATAATGAAGCGGACAGTAAACCGACTACGAACGAAAGTTCTATTAATGGACACTTGGTAAAAAAAGACAACCAGATCTTGGTAGGCCTAGCTCAAGGGACGGGGACGGCCGGTGAGTCGAGTTCGCACACAGGGTCCTCGGTGGTAGAGGGCTGGACGCATGAGCGCACCCGAAGTATGGAAGACAACGAGATCAACTTGCCTTGTCTTGCGGCTGCCTACACCACTATTCTCCGGGGGCTCGGGGAGGACCCGCAAAGACAGGGACTTCTAAAAACTCCGTGGAGAGCCGCGACTGCCATGCAGTTCTTCACCAAGGGCTACCAGGAGAAAATCATAGGTGAGTCAGTCGGAATGCCCCTTTCCCCAAGTTGTCAACACTTTCCTATGTTGTAAAAAAGAAAGTGACTTTAAAACTAAACCTTTTCATTTACCTGAAATATAGACATTTAGATGTGATTTACTTAGGCTACTGAACTCCAATCAAGAAATCTGTTTTGGAAGGAGAAATATGCAATTTATTATGCTGATATAACTGTTAAAATATATATATATATATATATATATTTTACTGTACCAGTCAAAAGTTTGGACACACCTACTCATGCAAGGGTGTTTCTTTTATTTTGACTCTTTTATACATTGTAGAATAATAGTGAAGACATCAACATGATGAAATAACACATGGAATCATGTAGTAACCAACAAAGTGTTAAACAATTCAAAATATATTTGAGATTCTTCAAAGTGGCCACCCTTTGCCTTGATGACAACTTTGCACACGCTTGGCATTCTCTCAACCAGCTTCACCTGGAATGCTTTTTCAACAGTCTTGAAGGAGTTCCCACATATGCTGAGCACTTTTTGGCTGCTTTTCCTTCACTTTGCGGTCCAATTAATCCCAAACCATCTCAATTGGGTTGTGGTCGGGTGATTGTGGAGGCCAGGTAATCTGATCCGGCACTCAATTACTCATCTTCTTGATCAAGTAGCCCTTACACAGCCTGGAAGTGTGTTGGGTCGTTGTCCTGTTGAAAAACAAATGATAGTCCCACTAAGCGCAAACCAGATGGACAAAAACCCTTGAATGAGTAGGTGTCCAAACTTTTGATTGATACTGTATGTATACACACTTCTTACATCCGTAGTCTATGGTCAGGTGTTTCAGAAGATGCTTAGCCGTACATTCAATTAACTTGATTGTTTTTTTGTAAAACAATGTTCAGTATTAAGAGCTACAGATTCTTATTTAGAGCTGTGCAGTACAACATTTGAAATCATTATTGGCACTGGAGACAGGCTTCTCTCAAATGACCATAGTATGTGATTTCAGAGCAGTTGAGTACAAAATAGTACATCAAGAAAGGATGCACAATCTATGTTCAGCGTACATTCATAGACAAGTAAACCCTACAATAAATGTTGTTTCTAATATTCTCTGTTGATGCACTTTTTCCTCATTTGTCTGTGAAACCCCTCTTTCTACACAATACTGCTATTTATGTCCATCCTTAGGAAATAGTTACCTTGCATATCCAGGCTCAACAAGTCCCCTGGTCATCCTTACCAGACTTTATTGGTTCTGTTCTCCACGGTTGGGACTGTTTTAGTGGTGGAGCTGCCCCTCACAGTATTATTAACCCCCGCCCTCCCCCCACCAAAAACCCATCTGGATTTGGTGTCGCGGGGAGCACTTTGAGGTTCTGTGTAATATGTTTGAGGAGACATACGGAGAGAATGTGTTAGTGACACTCATCCTCTCTAGCTGAAAAACATGCATCTTGGATAACTTGAGAATGCTTGGACCCTGTCTGGTTTATATGGACTCAATGCTCTTTCCCCACTGTTTGAGGTGTTGTGGGAGTGGTATGGAAATGTGAGGGGCCAAACCAAACAATAAATCCAGCAAAAAGTGAAGCGTCACGACGAGTCACGAATGTGTGTTCAGGAGCACTGAAGCAAGTAGTATTCTCTCCCTTTTTGGATTAGCTCTTATTCTTCATTCCAAGTGCTTTTTAGTCCAGGAATAGGTTTAATCAGATTGCGGAAAACCGCAATAGGTGTCATATTCACCTTGTCACAGTGAGCCAGTGGATATATGGATATACACTACAAAAGTGTGTGGACACCCCCTTCAAATGAATGAATTTGGCTATTTCACCCATACCCGTTGCTGACAGGTGTGTGACATCGAGCACACAGCCATGCAATCTCCATAGACAAACAATGGCAGTAGAATGGCCGTACCGAAGAGCTGAGTGCCACCTTTCCAACAAGTTAGGTTATCAAATTTCTTCCCTGCTAAAGCTGCATGGTCAACTGAAATTGCTGTTATTGTGAAGTGGAAACTTCTAGGAGCAACAACGGCTCAGTCGCAAAATCGTAGGCAACACAGGATCACAGAACGGAACCTCAGAGAGCTGTAGCGTGTAAAAATCGCCAGTCCACGGTTGCAACACTCACTACCAAGCTCCAAACTGCCTCTGGATGCAACGTCAGCACAATAACTGTTCGTCGGGAGCTTCATGAAATGGGTTGAGCAGTGGAGTGTTCTCTGGAGTGATGAATCACACTTCACCATCTGGTAGTCCGACGGACAAATCTGGGTTTGGCGGATGTCAGGAGAAGGCTACCTGCCCCAATGCATAGTGTCAGCTTTAAAATTTGGTGAAGGAGAAATAATGGTCTGGGGCTGTTTTTCATGGTTCGGGCTAGGCCCTTTAGTTCCTGTGACGGGAAATATTAACGCCACAGAATACAATGACATTCTAGATGATTCTGTGCTTCCAACTTTGTGGCAACAGTTGGAGGGGAAGGCGCTTTCCGTTTCAGCATTACAATGCCCCCATGCACAAAGTGAGGTCCATATACAGAAATGGTTTGTCGAGATCGGTGTGGAAGAACTTGACTGGCCTGCACAGAGCCCTGACCTCAACCCCATCGAACACCTTTGGGTTGAATGGGCCTGGCTCGCATCGGCGTTCCAAATCACCCAACATCAGTGCCCGACCTCACTGATGTTCTTGTGGCTGAATGAAAGCAAGTCCTCGCAGCAATGTTCCAACATCTAGTGGAAAGCCTTCCCAGAAGAGTGGAGGCTTGTTATAGCAGCAAAGGGGGGACCAACTCCATATTAATGCCCATGATTTTGGAATGACATGTTCGACGAGCAGGTGTCCACATACTTTTGTGTATTTGTGAGTGTGAGACTGTGTGGTTGCTTGCACATGCCTGGGTGTTTCGTGTGTGCGCGCATGTGTGTGTCTGTTTGTGTGAGCAAATAAGTGACTCGTTTTATGAGTGCCCAGGGCGTACAGGATGTCAGTGTGAATAATGCAGAGCTGCTGGTAGGTCTTACTTTTATAGGGTCTTCTAACTCCAACAGTGGACAGTCTCTTTCACTCACACACACACACACATTCTAGTTTCTACACATTCTCACTTATTCACAGAATTTCCACTAAAATCCCTCGATGCTGACCCAGACTTTGTCATTTCTGTGTGCTAATAAAAATAATGACTTGTGTTTGTTGCGCAAGACGGGGTGTGTTAAAGGGTTCGTAGTGGAATGGAAATCTAGCCCTATGAGGCTCATTGTCCTTATTTTAATATAGTGCATTATAACATTTTGTTCATAGGGCATTATGACTAGGCTGTATAATTCCTTATCTAGTTGCTTATTAATTGCTTATCTAGATGTTTATGAGCAGTTATTAGCACCTATGTCATGCATTATTATATATTTTGCAATAAATGCATTATTTTTATTTATTTTATTTTTATTTTACCTTTATTTAACCAGGTAGGCAAGTTGAGAACAAGTTCTCATTTACAATTGCGACCTGGCCAAGATAAAGCAAAGCAGTTCGACAGAAAACGACACAGAGTTACACATGGAGTAAAAACAAACATACAGTCAATAATGCAGTATAAACAGTCTATATACAATGTGAGCAAATGAGGTGAGAAGGCAAAAAAGGCCATGATGGCAAAGTAAATACAATATAGCAAGTAAAACACTGGAATGGTAGTTTTGCAATGGAAGAATGTGCAAAGTAGAAATAAAAATAATGGGGTGCAAAGGAGCAAAATGAATAAATATATTAAAATTAAATACAGTTGGGAAAGAGGTAGTTGTTTGGGCTAAATTATAGGTGGGCTATGTACAGGTGCAGTAATCTGTGAGCTGCTCTGACAGTTTGTGCTTAAAGCTAGTGAGGGAGATAAGTGTTTCCAGTTTCAAAGATTTTTGTAGTTCGTTCCAGTCATTGGCAGCAGAGAACTGGAAGGAGAGGCGGCCAAAGAAAGAATTGGTTTTGGGGGTGACTAGAGAGATATACCTGCTGGAGCGTGTGCTACAGGTGGGAGATGCTATGGTGACCAGCGAGCTGAGATAAGGGGGGACTTTACCTAGCAGGGTCTTGTAGATGACATGGAGCCAGTGGGTTTGGCGACGAGTATGAAGCGAGGGCCAGCCAACGAGAGCGTACAGGTCGCAATGGTGGGTAGTATATGGGGCTTTGGTGATAAAACAGATTGCACTGTGATAGACTGCATCCAATTTGTTGAGTAGGGTATTGGAGGCTATTTTGTAAATGACATCGCCAAAGTCGAGGATTGGTAGGATGGTCAGTTTTACAAGGGTATGTTTGGCAGCATGAGTTGCGAAATAGGAAGCCAATTCTAGATTTAACTTTGGATTGGAGATGTTTGATATGGGTCTGGAAGGAGAGTTTACAGTCTAACCAGACACCTAAGTATTTGTAGTTGTCCACGTATTCTAAGTCAGAGCCGTCCAGAGTAGTGATGTTGGACAGGCGGGTAGGTGCAGGTAGCGATCGGTTGAAGAGCATGCATTTAGTTTTACTTGTATTTAAGAGCAATTGGAGGCCACGGAAGGAGAGTTGTATGGCATTGAAGCTTGCCTGGAGGGTTGTTAACAGTGTCCAAAGAAGGGCCGGAAGTATACAGAATGGTGTCGTCTGCGTAGAGGTGGATCAGGGACTCACCAGCAGCAAGAGCGACCTCATTGATGTATACAGAGAAGAGAGTCGGTCCAAGAATTGAACCCTGTGGCACCCCCAGAGACTGCCAGAGGTCCGGACAGCAGACCCTCCGATTTGACACACTGAACTCTATCAGAGAAGTAGTTGGTGAACCAGGCGAGGCAATCATTTGAGAAACCAAGGCTGTCGAGTCTGCCGATGAGGATATGGTGATTGACAGAGTCGAAAGCCTTGGCCAGATCAATGAATACGGCTGCACAGTAATGTTTCTTATCGATGGCGGTTAAGATATCGTTTAGGACCTTGAGCGTGGCTGAGGTGCACCCATGACCAGCTCTGAAACCAGATTGCATAGCAGAGAAGGTATGGTGAGATTCGAAATGGTCGGTAATCTGTTTGTTGACTTGGCTTTCGAAGACCTTAGAAAGGCACGGTAGGATAGATATAGGTCTGTAGCAGTTTGGGTCAAGAGTGTCCCCCCCTTTGAAGAGGGGGATGACCGCAGCTGCTTTCCAATCTTTGGGAATCTCAGACGACACGAAAGAGAGGTTGAACAGGCTAGTAATAGGGGTGGCAACAATTTCGGCAGATAATTTTAGAAAGAAAGGGTCCAGATTGTCTATCAAATCAAATTTATTTATATAGCCCTTCGTACATCAGCTGATATCTCAGTGCTGTACAGAAACCCAGCCTAAAACCCCAAACAGCAAGCAATGCAGGTGTAGAAGCACGGTGGCTAGGAAAAACTCCCTAGAAAGGCCAATACCTAGGAAGAAACCTAGAGAGGAACCAGGCTATGTGGGGTGGCCAGTCCTCTTCTGGCTGTGCCGGGTGGAGATTATAACAGAACATGGCCAAGATGTTCAAATGTTAATAAATGACCAGCATGGTCGAATAATAATAATAAGGCAGAACAGTTGAAACTGGAGCAGCAGCACAGTCAGGTGGAAGTTGAAACTGGAGCAGCAGCATGGCCAGGTGGACTGGGGACAGCAAGGAGTCATCATGTCAGGTAGTCCTGGGGCATGGTCCTAGGGCTCAGGTCAGTTGAAACTGGAACAGCAGCATGGCCAGGTGGACTGGGGACAGCAAGGAGTCATCATGTCAGGTAGTCCTGGGGCATGGTCCTAGGGCTCAGGTCCTCCGAGAGAGAGAGAAAGAAAGAGAGAATTAGAGAACGCACACTTAGATTCACACAGGACACCGAATAGGACAGGAGAAGTACTCCAGATATAACAAACTGACCCCAGCCCCCCGACACATAAACTACTGCGGCTGATTTGTAGGGGTCCAGATTTTGCAGCTCTTTCAGAACATCAGCTGAATGGATTTGGGAGAAGGAGAAATGGGGAAGGCTTGGGCGAGTTGCTGTTGGGGGTGCAGTGCTGTTGTCCGGGGTAGGAGTAGCCAGGTGGAAAGCATGGCCAGCCGTAGAAAAATGCTTATTGAAATTCTCAATTATGGTGGATTTATCAGTGGTGACAGTGTTTCCTATCTTCAGTGCAGTGGGCAGCTGGGAGGAGGTGTTCTTATTCTCCATGGACTTTACAGTGTCCCAGAACTTTTTATTATGAATTATGAAGCGGGTTCATGTTACTTCTCATTTATGCATTATGCTATGTGCTTATTATGCATTAGGAAGAAGGTATTCATAGGAAGAGATGTCATTCATGTTTATGTATGATGCTATCAACACATGAGATTCCAAGAAAAACCTGAATGGCATATCCTTCATAGCTGCATTTGAAGGCAGTAAGCAATATGCATATGTCACGTTCGAGTGACTCACTTTTGTCAAGTCGTTGACCATCGTTGGTCACCGCCTTTCAAAGTGTTGCTTTATAGGTATAAATTTGTCAGACTTGCAGTTTTTGAAGAAGTCTCCTTCGAGTTGGTGCAGTTGCTTCTCACCAAGTGCACCATGCAGCCATCACCTGCATTGTGGGATGCACTATTTGTCAACCAATCATTAAGGTGTTTCTTTCTCATTTAGGTGTTGATGCAAAGGGGCAGGGGGAGGACAGCACTGCTACAGGGGATTGAGAGAAAGGTAGTGAGGGAGGAAGGGAGAGAGGAGAGAGGAAAAGGGAGATGGGGATAGAAAGCAGGTTGGCCACCAATGCTTGACATCCTGACAATTTGTAATGTAGCCATAGTGACTGTGTGTGGTTTTTGTCTGAGATGAGTTGATGCTGATTTGATTTCCTGTTCTTTTGCTGTGGCGCAGTCACGTGTGTGTGTGTGTGTGTGCTCGATTCATCAGTAGAGCTTTACCAAAAAAAAAAAATACATACCGGGGTGGGAGAGAGACATTTGGAGTACTGCTTGAGTGGAAAACCCAAACAGTAGCACTGTTCCTTTAAGCACGGTCAAATATTATCATTAATGGACAGAACAATGTTCTTAATGACTTTATTCTAACCTACTGAACATGTCAGAGAGCAGTGAATCTATGAAAGACCGTTACCTCCAATTGTCAATAAAGAAATCATAATATTCTAACAGTGATGTGAAATCAGCATTTCTTCATTTAGTTTTTTAACCAGTCTAGTGAAACTGCACTTGATATTCTAATAATTCTTATCCTATACATCAGCCATACTCAACTGACGGACCGGGGTCCAGATCCGGACCCAGAGCAGGGTCAATACAGACTGCGGGTCCCAAAATAATAATTAAAATGTTAAAATATATATTTATTTTTATTAGGAATTCAGTCAAATCTCATTTAATTTGTCACATGCGCCGAATACAACGGGTGTAGACTTTACTATGAAATGTTTGCTTACGAGCCCTTCCCATGGATGCAAAGCAAGGTTTTTAATTTCCTGGCAGCCTATCTACTGAGGCTGGGTGGAGTGGGAGGTAAAGTTACCATGGTAACATGGTGAGTGAGCAGAGGGTCTGACTTGTTGCTTTAGGGTCCTGCCTTGTTGTGGTTTTGCAGCTTGTCTGTGATTATTACAAAAAGAAAAATGGTAACACGAGGAATAAAGTTCACAAGAATGAAGCTATATACAGGGAGTATCAGTACCAGATCAATGTATGAAGTAGATATGTACATAAAGGCAGGGTAAAGTGACTAGGCAGGATTGATGATGATGATATAATAATAATAAATAATCTGAGTAGCAGCGTGTGTGTGGGGTATATTGGGTGAAAGTGTGTGTGTGTGTGTATACACATTGTATATAGTCTTGTGAGTGGACATAGGGTCCGTGCAAGATGGGGTCAATGCAGATAGTCCGGCTAACCATCTAATGAACTATTTAGCAGTCCTATGGCTATTTAGCAGTCTTATGGCTTGGGGGTAAAAGCTGTCTCGGAGCATGTTGGTCCGAGAGCCGATGCTACTGTCCGGGAAACGGTACCAGAGCAGAGTGAGCAGTCTGTGGTTTGGGTGGCTTGAGTCTTTGGCAATTTTTCAGGCCTTCCTCTGACACCACCAGATATAGAGGTCCTTGGTGGCAGGGAGCTTGGCCCCCGTGATGTACTGGGTTGTCCGCAACACCCTCTGTAGCGCTTTGCGGTCGAGGGTGGTGCATTTGCCATACCAAGCAATGATTCAGCCAGTCAAGATGCTCTTGATGGTGCAGCTGTAGAACTTTTCTTTCAGCCTCCTGAGGGAGAAGACTATGTGGGGGTGTGTGGACTATTTTTAAGTCCTTAAGTGATGTGGACTTTCTCATAGTAATTGAGTACCCCTGCTATACATTAACATTTAGTTCATTTTGCAGATGCTCTCATCCAATCAGCATATAGGCCTTGTCTGACTTATCAAACACTATGGCCTATGGTGAAACTACTGTTGTTGTTTAGTTTAGCCAGTGATCTCATCGCCATAGCGCCCAAACCGGCTGCTGCTTGTACAGACAAGTGGCAAAACCACATCAACAAGGCAGGACCCAAAGCAACAAGTCAGACAGTCCACTCACTCACCATGTTACCATGGAAACTTTACCTCCCATTCCAACCGAACCTCTGTAGATAGGCGGCCAGGAAATTAAAAACCTCCGTCAGGGAGAAGGGAGGGCGCATCGTCACAAACAGATAAAAACCCATGGATTTATTTGAACAATGATATGAGCTCCGCTAGGAGAGAAAATGAAATAAAATGACAAACAGGAAGAGCGGTAGGGCTATATGGGAGTTGAGATATAATTACAATGTTTGCCAGATAAAAACAGCAGGCTTATGGAATGGAGGTAGAGTGAATGATTAGGTTGCCGAGGGCTGTCTGGTCTCGTCTGTTGCGCGTCTTGTTAAGTGTCTCGGAGCTGTATGGCGTCGACTCGATGGGCCTCGCACTCATCCGTCTCACTCTCTTTTTCTCTTTGCTTCCACAGACGTGCTGAATGACGCAATCTTTGACGAGGACCACGACGAGATGGTGATCGTAAAGGACATTGACATGTTCTCCATGTGCGAGCACCACCTGGTGCCCATCTTTGGAAGGGTAACCTATTTGCACCCCAGACCCACACCAGTCCACGATGCACAATCTCCAATTATGGGGAATTTCTTCTAGGTTGGATCCTGCAATAAATCAACACAATAAAAATAAGGGTTTATACACATGTTTAACTCAGCGAAAGTGCTTCTCAGACAATCTTGTTCACAACAAGGAGTAGGCCTACTTTCTATATTACCTTGGCTTGCATGGTTGATTTTTATACATTTTTGTGTGTGAGGTTGTAGGCCTAATTCTGTGGCTAAGGTGATGCCACAATTTGAAATAAAATGAAAAGGCTACTGTACTCTCACGCCTAATACCCCACTGCTAAACACCCCAAATAAGTGCCCCATGTAGAAACATCCTCAGGGGCACTGATAAGGCCTTTGTCCACTGAGCCTGTAATTGAGCCCAGCTGTGATTAAACTACTGGTAAGGAAAAATGGCAACCGGCACTGACCAAAGTGGCATTCCAAATGGCACCCTATTCCCTGTATAGTACACTGTTTGTACTATATTGGCAATAGGATGCCATTTGGAACACAGCCCAAATCAACTGAAATCCTGTCAGTGGGGCTTCAAGTGAGACACGGTTGCCTTTGTAAATTCTCCTGTTTTGACATTTTAGTACTGTAGACCTAGCATCCTCCCCTCTATTCTCCCCTCATCTTACCCTGTAGGTTTGCCATTCAAGACCAAAGAGGGAGGCCATTGATCCTTTCATATCCTTTTCACGGTGCAAATGTGCCGTGATGATAGCGGTAGCGAGTGTTATCCACTCTCTCTCTGGACACACACACACGGGTCGTTTTTGTCTTTGTGGTGTGTGTTTTGTTTGTCAGCGGCTGGCTGTCAGAAGGCCACATTACTCCCGTCCACCTAATTTCCCCGCTGATAGCTCCCTGTTGTCATCACAAGTGTTAGTCGCCTCTTATCAACACACTTATATTTCCCCGCGTATCTCTGAGCCGATCGCCGAGCGCTATAATGACTCACCGATTTCTGCCCGCGAGCTCAGGGCTAGATTAAAAATAATATTTTTTTAGCGCGTCCAGTCAGTCGTCTTTTAACACTTTTAGTGTCTCTTATCACCTAACAACAAGGTGGTATTTGTTTTCATTGAGCTATGCTGTTAGGCCTACTTTTACACCACATACCTTTGAAAAACCATGATGCCCATATCTGACCCTCACTTTTAATCAAACGTGAATCCCTTTTTTTCAAAGTGAAGATTTTTCTTCATTTTTTAAAATTCACCCTGTTCAGAAATTATTTGTATCACTACCTAGCAAAAAGAGAGGGAGAAAAGAGTAGGAGGGGAAATCCTTGCATTCATGCCCTTTCTCTCTGCCTGTTTCAGCACATTGCTGCTGACATTTGAGTGGAGGGTGGGTGGGGAATGGGTGGAGGGAGAGGGTATTTAGCCTTCCAGTCATATGCAGTAGCAGGCTCACCAGCTGGATGGGGAGGAGAGTCGAGCTCAATCCTCTTCAGGCCTTTCATCTGCTGCTTATTTATCCATGGTGCAGACGTGACTCCCTCACTTCCCCTTCACTTCTCCGATGGCCTTTAGATAAATGTTGCCTTTTGTCTTTGCTTCCTATGATTCTTATCTTTCCCACGCAGCAGCCCATCAAGGTGGAAAGCAAATGTTCAGCTTGCCTTCATCACGTGATGAGAACTTGTTGAGATTAAATGTGTTCGCTCACTGAGCTAATGCCTAGGCTTTAGCTCAGCGGGCTAACAGTCTTCTTATACACAGAAGACATGGGGTGGAATCCATTGAGTCATATCCAGCCTACTTCAAACACTGAGATATACTGTACATATCATGCCAGTTGGGTCTGTTTGTCAGTGCAGAATTTGGGACAACATGATTTACTGTCTGTTGTTGTGAATATGCTATAATGCGGAAGTTGGCCATCATTAATGGCAGAATTGGTCTCTCTTCTCTCCCCCAGGTCCATATAGGCTACCTCCCCAATAAGAGGGTGCTGGGCCTCAGCAAGCTGGCCAGGTAAGTGTATGAAAAGTGTAATAGTGTATTTGCTATTGTGATATGAAATAAAATGTAATGGATGTCGCAAAAAGCTACTTAATTTTTCAATTGCAGTAAAAATTATTTTGAACAAAGGGGATAGTGTACTGAGACTTTCGACTTAACAGCCTTCTTCAGTGTGGATATCGTTAGCTATTGATGTTCTTGCCGGTATACCAGGGAACTGCACCAAGGTATGGAATTCCTATGACAAAAAATCCTAACAGTAGGGTTGGATATTGGAGGGATTGGGATTACCTAGACTCATTCCATGTGTGCAGTATCATGTACAAATATGTAATCTGTTCCTAGACAGTCCTTCAGGCAATACAGTACAATATGGTCACCTATTAGATAATAGGAACTACAACACTGTGATGAACTAAGAGGCTGACTCATGTTGTAGCTCAGAGAGCTGGACCTGGGTTTAGTGGGTTAGCTATACATTAGCTTCTACAGTGTAGCGTTCGTGTAGCATAGCAGTAGTGTTTGCTGTGAGGCTGTTTAGGTGGAGAGGCCACTCAGGGTGGAATCTTAAGCTGATTAGGAGTGTGTATGTGACGAGAGGATTCTGATCCCATCTGACCCAATACCTGAGGCTTAGCCCCTTTCACTAATACATACTCTTACTTCCCTTCCCCACCCATGTGGCTATGGTGTCTATGCCACACGCAGCTACGCAGGCACACACGCTGATACACCAGTGCTCACCATACAACACACAATACCAGCAATACTTTTATTTTTGAAAGAGTAACTTTTATTTTGGAGAGTACACTTCAGGTAATGGCACTGGCATGTATAGTGGTAAACTGTTTTACGGGCTCCTGACCAAAAATATTGTGCTAATCTTAACTTTTTTTTCGTACATAAATGTTTCCGCCATTGTTTCCTATGACCGAAAAGAGCTTCTGGACTTCAGAAATGTGATCACTAACCTCTGATTTGGATGAAGAATTCTACTTCAATGACCTACTGCTCAACTAGGACCAGGCCCTAATCCCAGACACTCGAAAGAGGAAAAGACGTTCCATATAGAGACCGACGTGGGGGCACTCTGATGAAAGCAGAGAGTGAATAAACCACCCCTACCGTCTGTTCTATCTGCGAATCACTGTAGAACAAACTAGACGAGCTCTGTTCAAAAGTATCCTATCAACGGGACTGGAAGAACTGTGGCTGAACGAGGACATGGTTATTATAAAGCTAGCTAGTTTTTATATGCATCGGCAAGACAGAACGGCAGTGTCTCGTAAACTCAAGGGTGGGTGGGTGTGTGTCTTTATATAAATGTAAAAAAAAAAATTGTGATATCCAATTGAGTTCCAATTACAATCTTGTCTCATCACTGCAACTCCCCAACGGTCCATTAACAAAAGCTGGTTCGCGATCTCTAATATCAAGGCGTTAGAATAACTCATGATAAGCTGTAGACCATACTCTTTACCCAGAGTTTATTTATATTTTTCGTAGCTGTCTATTTACCACTACAAACCGATGCTAGCACTAAGACCACACTCAATGAGCTATATAGGGCCATAAGTCAACAAGAAAATGCTCATCCAGAGGCAGCACTCCTAGTTGCCGGTTATTTTAATGCAGGAAAACTCAAATCCATTTGACTTAATTTCTACCATGTCACCTTGGCAACTTAGAGGGGGAAAAAACTCCAGATCACCTTTACTCCACAAACAGAGACTCATACAAAACTCATCCTCCATTTGACCATAACTCTTATCATCCTGATTCCTGCTTACAAGCAAAAACCCAAAAAGGCAGCACCAGTGACACGCTCAATTTGGAAGTGATCTGATTAGGTGAATGCTAAGCTTCAGGACTGTTTTGCTTGCACAGACTGGAATATGTTCTGGGATTCATCCGATGGCATTGAGAAGTGCGCCACATCAGTCACTGGCTACATTAATAAGTGCATTGACGATGTTGTCTCCACAATGACGATACGTACATACCCCAACCAGAAGCCATGGATTTCAGGCAACATCCGCCATGAGCTATAGGCTAGAGCTGCCGCTTTCAAGGAGTGGGACACTGACATGGACGCTTATAAGAAATACCACTATCATACTATACCGGCTCTGACACTCGTCTGATGTGGCAGGGCTTGCAAACTATCACGGATTACTAAGGGAAACCCAGCCATGCGCTTCCCAATGACACACGCCTACCAGACGAGCTAAATGCCTTCTATGCTCGCTTTGAGGCAAGCAACATTAACCATGCGTGAGAGCACCACCTGTTACGGACGACTGTGTGATCACGCTCACCGCAGCCGACGTGAGTAAGACTTTTAAACAGGTTAACATTCTCAAGGCTGCAGACGGATTACCAGGACGCGTACTCGGAGCATGCACTGATCAGTTGGCAACCTCTCCCAGTCTGTAATACCTACATGTTTCAAGCAGACCACCATAGTGCCTGTGCCCAAGAACGCCAAGGTAACCTGTCTAAACTGTCTAAACTATCACGCCATAGCATTATCGCCCCATACCATTAAATACTTTGAAAGGCTGGTCATGGATCACATCAGCAAATTCATCCAAGACCAATTTCTGAAAATGTTAAATAGTGAAACATTAAAGTTATCTTTTTTAGATAAATGATTTGGGGACGTGAATATGTTAGTATAATTTTATTAAAACACACTGTTTTGCAATGAAGGTCTACAGTACTCTCTGCGTGTAGCCGGAGGACAGCTCGTTTCTGTCCTGCTCTGGGTAGATTGACTTCAATACAAAACCTTAGGAGGCTCATGGTTCTCACTCCATTCCATAAACTTACACAGTAATTATGACAACTTCCAGAAGACGTTCTCCAACCTATCAGAGCTCTTGCAGCATGAACATGACAAGTTGTCCACCTTATCAAAGGCCTACCCCGGTCAAACCCTCCCCTATCATGGGTGACGCTGGGCCAATTGTGAGCCACCCTATGGGACCCCCAATCACAGCCAGTGATCCGGGTCAACAGCATCAATGTAACAGTTTTGCTTCCGTCCCTCTCCTCGCCATGAACCAGCACACATAGACAACAGTCACACTCAAAGCACCATTACCCATCGCGCCACAAAAGTTTCCCTTGGTTTGGCAACTACTTCAAGGTCTCAGCAAGTGACGTCACCGATTTGAAACGCTACTAGCGCGCACCCCACTTACTAGCTAGCCATTTCACACTGGTTTTCAACCGCTCAAGGATTTCACCATGAGGCCAATGGTGACTTTGAAACAGTTACAGCGTTTTAATGGCTGTGATGGGAGAACTGAGGATGCATCAACATTGTAGTTACTCCACAATGCTAACCTAATTGACAATGACAAGAAAGAAGCCTGGACATAATACAAATATTCCAAAACGTGTCCTGTTTGCAACAAGGCACTAAAGAAATACTGCCAAAAAATTGGCAAAGCAATTAACTTTTTGTCCTGAATACAAAGTGTTATGTTTGGGGCAAATCCAATATAACACATTACTGAGTTCCACTCTCCATATTTTCAAGCATAGTGGTGGTTGCATCATGTTATGCGTATGCTTGTAATCTTTAAGGACTAGGGAGTTTTTCAGGATAAAAAAAGAATCCTCCATTCCAAAACCTGGTTGTGTCTGTTTCCACCAAACACTGGAAGATGAATTAATCTTTCAGCAGGACAATAACCTAAAACACAAGGCCAAACCTACACTGGAGTTGCTTAGCAAGAAGACGGTGAACGTTACGTAGTGGCCAAATTAGTTTTTAATTAAATCTATGACAAAATCTGAAAAATGTTGTCTATCAAGAGGGTAGCCTAGTGGTTAGAGCGGTGGACTAGTAACCGGAAGGTTACAAGTTCAAACCCCCGAGCTGACAAGGTACAGAATTGGTCGTTCTGCCCCTGAACAGGCAGTTAACCCACTGTTCCTAGGCCGTCATTGAAAATAAGAATTTGTTCTTAACTGACTTGCCTAGTAAAATAAAGGTAAAAAAACAAAAACAATGTGACAGAGCTTGAATAATTTTGAAAAGGATAATGGGCAAATGTTGCACAATCCAGGTGTGGGAAGTTCTTAGACATAAAGACACAGCTGTAATCACTGCCAAAGGTGCCTCTACAAAGTATTGACTCAGGGGTGTGAATACTTATGAGATATTTCTGTATGTGTTATTTCTAATACCATTTGCGAAAAAAATCTACAAACATGTTTTCACTTTGTCATTATGGGGTATTGTGTGTGTTAAAATGTCCATTCAAAATGGATAAATATTTTTTTCCCCCCTCAACAAACTACACGGTTGAGGGGGGAAAAAAATATTTATCCATTTTGAATTCAGGCTGTAACGCAACATGTGGAATAAGTCAATGGGTGCGAATACTTTCTGAAGGCACTGTATGTGGACTTGGGGCTTATTTAAACCAAAGACTCATTGCAGAAGGTACACAATAAAAATAGCACTTTTTTTTACCCAATATTCATATTAAATCACAACATTTATTATGGGTCCTGAAGAAACACTGTAGCAGATAAATTCCTATTAGTGATAGATGCATCCAAAGATTTACCAGTGTATTGTGTATGCAAAAATTTGATGGATTTGATTGAGTCTGTTCTTTAAACAAACAAATTACAACAGCTCTTAGAAACTTCACCCTGTCCAAACCAATACAAATCAACCTATTTGAGTGACACTGTAAAGTGTGACCTCTGTTGTGAAGAGCTCTCATGTCTCTTTCTAGTTTCCACTCTGTCCCTGAAGAATGTGTAATCCCTCTTTGACAATGTAAGCCTATTTGCCTCACTGTAAATCTTACCACTTGGGTGTTCTCATGTAATGAAAGTTTTTTCCCAATACCTTTTCCCCTAATCTCTCCCCAGGATTGTTGAAATCTACAGCCGTCGACTGCAAGGTATTTCCAGACATATAACAATCAATTTACACTTTCGAGAGTTGATGGACAATAAAGTGAACTAGAGTTTTTATTCTGTCTCAAAGACAACATTTGTGTATTTTTTTTTTTAGGACTTGTCATTCGTGTATACTTACACTGTAAATACCACAGTAACAACTTATTAATTGCATTCAAATTCAAATCGTGCATTATTTTTATTCCCACATTGTCCTTTTTCGAGATGGTCAGTTGGTTGACAGCCTGGTAAGTGTTGTTACTTAGAACAAACGGTAACCTGCCATGAACCTGCCATGTCATGGTCGATCATGTCAGATGTTTGACTTTGCTCTCTGACTTGGACCGTGTTTATCTGTCTGTTCTCTTTCAGTTCAAGAGCGGTTGACCAAACAAATTGCTGTGGCGATCACTGAAGCTCTGCAGCCTGCCGGGGTGGGCGTCGTCATTGAGGCAACGTATGTCTCTTTCTCTCTTTTCCCTCACCACTGATATTAAAAGCCCCATACATTAAAGATGCACTATGGAAAAATGTGGCTTGAATGTTAGCTGTATGGTGTATACACCATACATATGAACAAATCCTTAGTTTTAGGAAAACAAATATGCCCTTTCTCTTCCCAATGAGGTAGTTTCTGGGCAATATCTGTCCAGTCAAGTCTATCCACAGAGGCAAAAGTACCTTATTGCCAATGCAATAATGTCAGTCAAAACACAAACACACATAAATGAAACCAAATATATTGTGCAAGGTCATATCTGGACAATCTTCAATGAGTCGCTAACAGGACATTTCTCATACACCCACATCTAATAACTACAGCTAAAAGAAAAAGTATGTTAACCCTTTGAAATTACCTGGATTTCTGCATAAATTGGTTATCAAATTTGATCGGATCTAAGTCACAACAATAGACCAACAGTGTGCTTAAACTAATAACACACACATTATTGTATTTCATTCAGTGTAGGTTGGAAAAAGTATGTGAACCCCTAGGCTAATAACTTCTCCAAAAGCTAATTGGAGTCAGGAGTCAACTAACCTTATTTCCCTCACCAACTTTAAACATCAACTATCTGAGCAGCTAATCGATCGCTGCAGCTGTACATAGTCCATCTATCTCATCCCCATACTGTTTTATTTTATCTACTTTTATGCTCTTTTGCACACCAGTATCTCTACTTGCATATCATCATCTGCTCATTTATCACTCCAGTGTTAATCAGCTAAACTGTAACTATTCGCTCCTATGGCCTATTATTGCCTACTTCCTCATGCCTTTTGCACACACTGTATATAGACTTTCTTTTTTCTACTGTGTCATTGATTTGTTTGTGTTATTGGCTTGTTTATTGTTTACTCCATGTGTAACTCTGTGTTGTCTGTGTCACACTGCTTTGCTTTCTTGGCCAGGTCACAGTTGCAAATGAGAACTTGTTCTCAACTAGCCTACCTGGTTGAATAAAGGTGAAAAAAAGAAAAGAAAAAACCTGGAGTCCAATCAATGAGATGAGATTGGAGATGTTGGTTAGAGCTGCTTTGCCCTATAGAAAATACTCACAACATTTGAGTTTGCTATTCACAGGCAGCATTGCCTGATGTGAACTATGCCTTGAACAAAAGAGATCACAGAAGACCTAAGATTTAGTATTGTTGACTTGCATAAAGCTAGAAAGCGTTACAAAAGTATCTCTAAAAGCCTTGATGTTCATCCGTCCCACGGTAAGACAAATTGTCTAAAAATTGAGAAAGTTCAGCACTGTTGCTACTCTCCCTAGGAGTAGCCGTTCTCTGTGGACAGATTAAACTAAAGTTGCATTGTTTGGAAGGAACACACAACACTGTGTGCATAAAATCCAGGTATTTCCAAAGGGTTCACATACTTTTTCTTGCCACTGTATAACACCAATGTATAATGATGCATTTTGTCTCTCCTCCATTCTTCCTGCATAGTCACATGTGCATGGTGATGAGGGGGGTGCAGAAGATGAACAGCAAGACTGTGACCAGCACCATGCTGGGGGTGTTCCGGGAGGACCCCAAGACACGAGACGAGTTCCTCACCCTCATCAGGAGCTGAGAGGGACGACCGGCCCACAAACCTGCTGCACAGCCCAACTCGGATCCACTCTCCCTGTCGCCTGTTTGGAGCAGCAGCCGGCACACAGCAATTTCTGTACAAAGCCTAGAGTCCGGGCTTGGTGGGTGTGTGTGCGTTGTGTGTGTGTGTTTTATTCCTCCACCCCCTTCCAAATCATCACATGGTCACATCACATAGCCGTGTATGTATTACTTAATGCTGTCTGCCAGGTGGCAGGCTTAACCTAAAAAACACTAAACATTGAGCCAGTGTTTTTATGGTTGCTTAATTTTGTCCTTTATTTTTTTATTTACTTTTAATAAGATTGAACTACCAATTACAGTAAATATACTTACACCTACATAGGAACATCCTAATATTAAAAACAATTTATCAATCTTGTTTTTTACTTTTATCCTGATATATTTTTGCAATATATTTTTATCCATGTAAGCTAGGACCATAGGGTTTTATTCCAAAACTGACATTATAGATTCCGCGATATAAATTAAGGTAATTTTGCATTTGAGCCGACATACACTGAGTGTAAAAAAACAACTTTAAGAACTGCTTTTTCCATGACAGACTGACCCGGTGAATCCAGTTAAGATATGATCCCTTATCGATGTCACTTGTTAAATCTACTTCAATCAGTGTAGATGAATGGAAGAAGACCGGAAAAATAATTATTTTTAAGCCTCGAGACAATTGAGAATGTGTCCCATTCAGACATTGAATGGGCAAGACTAGATTTAAGTGCCTTTGAACAGGGTATGGCAGTAGATGCCAGGCACACCGGTTTTGTTGTGTCAAGAATGGCAACGCTGCTGGGCTTTTTTTTTGGTCCACCACCCAAAGGACATCCAGACAACTTGACACAACTGTGGGAAGCATTGGAGTCAACATGGGCCAGCATCCCTGTGGAACGCTTTCGACACCTTGTAGAGTCCATGCCCTGACGAATTAAGGCTGTTCTGAGGGAGGGGGGGTGCACTCAACTCAACTCGCTCTGCGTGTGCTCACTGCTCATTGATTGTCTGTATTGTAATTGTTTTTAAAAACCTGCCCAGGGACTGTGGTTGAAAATTTGCCAGTTGGCTAAAACCGGCACTTTTACAGAAACGTTGAACAATGTGCACTGTCCCATAAAAATAAACTCAAACTCAATAGGAAGGTGTTCTTAATGTTTTTTACACTCATTGTATGCAGCGTTTACCGTGAATGTCGTCTCCGCTAAAGCAGGAACATTGCCTTTAAATGTCAATTTACGGATTACTATAATCATATGTATTTAACCTTGCCTTATGCCAAACCTATTCAAGTGTGGTAAGTGCCCTTTTCACATGGCATCATATTCCCGCTCAAGCCAAATGCTTCAAACCCATTCGTCAAACAATTACCACTTAGGTCTATCTGTCAGCCTATCAGAAGGACCAGTCCCGGTCTACTGTACTTGTCATTAACTAATACACTCATACAAATTTGGTAGCTACTGCTCCAGGTACTGTATACTGCACCACTTCAACTTCAGGAAACCAACAATGATGGGTTAATGAACATGTTAACTGGAGTTCAAATGATGTGATGTAATGTTGCTGTTAGTTTTGATTGTTGTATTTGTCTGTGACCAAAGTTTCCAAAGGTGCAGTTACAATGACTAGATGGTGCAATGAAGGATGATTTAGATGGCACCAAACGGTGTCCATAATAGGACAAGCCCGGTCAGGAGGAGTTGTCAGAGGCTGGCCTAATATGGACACTGTACATTATTCGCCAATAGTCACACTATTGTATGTATCACAATAGCGCAAAAGGTACAGATTGACAAATGTGTCTCTCTCTGTATCCCCCAAGTGTGCATTTCAGAATTCAGTTTGGGTCTCTATTGGGCACCACTAGCTTCGTATCTGTAAGTCGTGTAGGTCTGTGTGCGTTTTTAATTTTGTGTGTAATCTACAAGTGTATTTTCTAAAATTGTTGAGGGCCAGCCTAGTATATATTCCGCTGACCTCTATCTTGAGAAGCCTTACTTTTTTTTGGAGGAGAATTCACTTCCACCTGATGAATTCGAAGAGACTAGAGGTAGGAGTCTCACCTCTTGGTAAAGGAACACATCACCTCTGTTAACCTTCTAATGTCAACTCTGAATATTTCTATGTATGTCAGTGTATAAATGTTGCAGATTTCTATTAGACTTTTTAAATGTCAAAATATGCTGCACTTGAGTACAGTACAATGCTCTTTGCAATGTCACGTATACTGTATGTTGCATTTGCATATCTGTGAGTGCATTCTCTAATATTTGGCTCTTCTCTCTTCAGCAGGGAGAGATAAAAATATAGTAACATTTGAAAAATGTTCAGTAGCTAGGTTTCCATCCAATTGGCGAAATATTTTTATGTGAATATTCAAAAAATCACAGCAGAGATGTTTCCAAGAAATTGACTTGTTGTAGATAAAAAATTTAAAAAAGCTGTGCGTGCTGACCGTGCACATGAAAATAACTTCGGCGTTTAAATTCCCAAACTGTTGTGTTAATAACCAATATGCGCCTTCTGGTTTTGGCGCATGCTCCAGTGATGCTATTTAGCAACTTTCCAGACTACCCTGGCAACTTTCTTTTCCAACCAGCACTTAACAACAAATTTAGCTACTTTTAAAAATGTATGTGGAACCTTTAGCAACTTTTGAAAAGTGACTCAAACGCTAAAACACACGCATTTTCCCTCTAAATGACACAAAAACGATTTTCTCTGTCACACACTTAGTCACAACACACATGCTGGCTGCAAAAGTGCAGCAGACGCTCAGCTCGTGCACAGGCAGCAGCAGCAATTTCAGCAAATTGTAAATCATTGTTGGCCGACTGCAGCAGCAGTAGTACGGGTTCGACGAGCCAAACCCAATTAATATAGGTGGTCACCAATGTTTGATCTTGAACAGAACTTACATCAATCAAAATTGTACAGCCAGAAGTACAGAAAATAGTCGGAGTCTGTAACTGAACAAATCATATTTTTTTTGCCGAGATGGCCAGTCAATTTGAGTAACGTTATTGCGTATTCTACGTAATGACGCAGTTTTACGTTTTCACGCAATGACTACACAACGTCATTTAGCAACAAATCAACCTGCCTCTAGCAATTTACCCTGAAATTTAGTTGGCAACACTGGCATGCTCTCCGGTCTAGAAGAGTTCGCTGACAACGTGGACAGGGTAGGTTATATGATGCAATAGCATTTTTATTTGTTAATTGGCAGACAAGTTTTGTTCATGTAGCCAGCATTCAAATAAAACTCTTGATGGGCATGTGCATGAAGTCCATCCCATCACAACCGTCATGAAAGTTCATCAAAACGATTTCATCTGCCTATAAACTCAAAATGTTTTTCCATGTCGCAGCACACCAGATGTCATCGCATGTCTCAAGTTTACTTCGATATGTTTAAAAATAATAATATTTGCACATAAAGGCTTTCCACCGCATTTGTCGCATAATTATTTTTTTTTACCGACAAAATGATCCCACCATGAACAAATGTTCGACATTTCTACCGATACTTTCCATCACACCTGTTGTGATTTATTTCCATACAGTATGACTTTACTCTCAAACGGTGGATGGAAACGTTACGATAAATAGGAATATTAGCAAGCGGTATAGTTATATATTTATTGGAAATATAATACTCTGAAATGGGTAGGTTTTAACCAATCTGATTTGGCCATTGGGGTTGTATCTGTCAGGGGTGGGAGAAGGTGCGTGCTATAGTCAGACAGCTCCTACATCTACGTCTCTGTGGCCTTCTTTAGGAGGACCTGTTCTTTGGGCTCCTTCTCCACTGTCATTTAGGTTACACTTCTTACTGTGGTCATTTGAAAGTGTTTTAAATCAAATTAAATGTGTAAGAACTATGAACCTGGCTATTGTGCTCTTCTTTGTAAAAGCCGGTTTATACCTGGCACTAACATATGTCCTGTTCTACTTTCTGATTGTGCCCACAGTTAAAGTGTAGATTATTTAAAATACCTGATTGATCGCAGAATGTTGGCACCATATACCAGCATACGACTGGGAAAAATCCGCTTGAACGCACCCCCACCTGTTAATTACTAGTGGTAAACTTGTCTATCATCCCCATGCTTACTTGCCCCTCTAAATTGTCAACAAAAAGAAAGCAGATGGCAGCAGCTTCAGCAGTTGTGGTTTATGATAAGAACAAAATGATTCTGTTCATCTTCCTTTTGATTTTAAGTGAAAGCAGCTCTGGATATGAGCAAAAGAGCAAAACAATCATTTGCCTTCTTATGACCTCCATGTTTGATGGTATTTCCCAGTTCAAAACGACTTCACAACTGGTAATTAACACCTTCCCGCTTGGTTATGAACCTAGTATTAAGGACACCCAGATCTGCATTTGTCATTTAGCAGACACTCTTATCCAGAGTGACTTAGTGCATTCATCTTAAAATAGTTATGTGGTTGTTCCACCTATCACAGTAAGTACATTTTCCTCAAAATGGCTATCAAAGTCAGAGCTAGTAAGGGGTTAAAAAAAAAGCGGAGTGTTAGGCATTATTTATTTAGGGAGGAGCCAGGGTGAGAAGGGGGTGCTGTGGGTTTATTTCAGATGCTTTCAGATGATGGGCATGGACTCTGCTGTCCTAGCTTCAGGGGGAGGCTGGTGACAGGACAGAGAAGAGCTTGGACTGGGCTGAGCGGGAGCTGCCAAGAGACCAGAGGTGGCAGAACAGAGTGGGTGTTGTCCAGGGTCAAGCCAAGGTTCTTTGTACTCTGGGAGGGGGACACTGGAATTGTCAATAATGAAGGCCTTGCCCTGGCGGAAGAGCAGCTCCATCTTGTCGAGGCTGAGTTTGAGGTGGTGGGCCGACATCCAAACTGAGATATCTGCCAGGCAAGCAGAGATGCGTGTCGCCACGTGGGTGTCAGAATGGGGGAAGGAGAGAAGTAGTTGAGTCTCATCCGCATAGCAATGAGAGAGACCTGGTGGGGATATGACTGAGCAGAGTAGCTTTGTGAGAGAAGGGCCTAGAAACGAGCCCTGGGGGACACCAGTTGTGAGTACAGTACGTGGTGCAGACACAGATCCTCTCCACAATGCCTGGCAGGAGTGGCCTGCCAGGTAGGATGCAATCCAAGAGTGCAGAGGCCCAGCCCTGAGAGGGTGGAGAGGAGGATCTGACGGTTCACAGTGGTGAAGGAAGCAGATAGATCTAGGAGGATGAGAACCGACGAGAGAGTCAGCTTTGGCAGTGTGGAGAGTCTCCGTGACACAGAGAAGAGCAGTGACCCATCTTGGTTAGGGTCAAGAAGATCGTTCTGAGAGATAGCGAGAGAGTTGGTCAGAGACTGCACGCTCAAGTGTTTTGGAAAGAAAAGGGATACCGGTCTGTAATTTCTGATGTCAGAGTCGTCGAGTGTTGGTTTCTTGAGGAGGGGAGTGACTCTGGCAACTTTGAAGTCAGAGGGAACACAGACAGTGCTCAGGGATGAGTTGAGGGAAGTGAGATTGTCTCCAGAGATGGTCTGAGGAAGGGAGGAGAGGGTCGAGCGAGCAGGGTGTCGGGTGGCCGGACCTCACATTGTGTGCACTTGCTTTGGGGTTACAAAATGGGGGTGTAGGGATTTTTTTTTTTGGGGGGGGGGGGGGTTGACAACTTTATTTTAGCTGGTTTTGTGAAACAAGGCGGTACCTTCCTTGACTGGAGCCTGCCTCTTGGCAACAGGTTTTATGAGAGTGCTTCAGTTCCTCTGATTGGTGTGCTTTTTGGAGGAATAGCCAGTAGAATAGTCTCCTGCTATTGTGTGGCCTCCCAGAATACAAGACATGACCCTTTCATTGGAATTTAAAAACTTTTTTTATCCACAGACAATTTTACAAGTTTTTCTTTAATACATTTTTTTGTCTGTGGTTATAATAAAGATGTCAAGCATTTGAACACAGACCCCACAAAACAAAGCATTCAGTCGATTCATTCAGTATCTTTCGCTCACTCACTCGCAGCGCTCCCATTCTGAATAGATAGCAACCACAATCTCTCATAGACAAAAATGAAAATACATACATTTACACAAGAGATCCATTTAGAACAGATGAGCATCCACACTTCCTCTCACAAGCCAGACCCAAACGCTGCCCGAGGCAAGTGGCTACAGGAACACAGAACCTGAGACAGGCTTTTGGCATGGCGTCAGGGCCCGAATTAAAAAAGTAACTCTGGGATCAGGTACCCCCCTGTCCATATAATTTTAATCATTATGATCTAGAAGGCATGTAAAAAGCACGACTACTCAGACTCTTTGTAAATACTGGCCCAGTTCTAAATGGCTGGCTCTACAGAGAGACTGGTTGTAATACTGATCTATGTAGTGTACAGTGGACCTCAGGTCTCTCTGAACTGAACGTCAGCCCTCATGTGTTACTGAACTGTGGGCATAGTGACCATACAATCCCTTGATACTGTATAACACACACATACAGCTGAGAGGCAGTCATCCTCCGATGCCTGAACAAAGGAAGAAAAACAACAGCCTTCTTTTGATTGGGCCATGCCAGGTCGCAGCATTTCTGGTACATTTGAGAATAAGTATTTTACAGTTACAACAAGACACACACGTGCAAAACACACACAAAACATATACATCTGTTTGTTGTACAGACAGGTATAATTCCTAACTTCATATCAGCATTGAAAAGTACCTACAGAAACAAAAAAATACACTGACAACACGAGGCCAGAAAGAAGTGTTCCATATTGTTTTTGTCTACAACGTGACGCCAAAAGATACATTTTAAAATGTCCTAGAGGACCTAGTATGCAGTTTGGAGGATGCCACCATTTTGACTGTCAACACATTTACATTTTGGGTAAATGTCGAGTAAAAAAAAAGGCACTGCCATTTGTTATTTTAAATATGACTTCCCAGCCTCGTGCATTTCTATAATATAAATTACCTTTTTTTGGGAGCTTTTGAGTTTTTTCTTAAACATAGGATAATATTTTTTCAAATATATTTGTAAGCCTGCAGTCAATACAGGACATCGGCTCTTTGATAACAAAAACAAAACAAACAGAGCACAGTAAAGCTGTAGAACTTTTGTTACAGTATGGATGCCTTCGAGTTTACAAAAAAAATAAAAAAAATTTTTTAAAGAGTCTCGCAATCGAATAATGATGCGATATTTGACTAATGTGCAGAGTGTCTATGACCAACAAAAATTTCAGTAAAAAAAAAACATTAAATTATAATATATTTGGAATATCAAGGTTATCATCTAACTGTTAATACTGCAGTGTGTACAGAGGATCTCTCTCATCTCAGCCTCATAGGGGTTGGATGCGCTTTGGAAAATACAAATAAAACCCCCCTTTTTTTTGTTACACAAGGTGAACAGCTTCCGGAGAAGTCCGATCCACTCGTCATCAGGCTACTTCACACACGCAGTTGCAGTAATATATCAATGACATTCACAGCTCTTCTGTTTACTCCCTCTGCTCCATCGCTCTTTCATAGGCACATACTGTAGTGTACACTACATTCACACACACATAACCTCATGGGCAGTAGTGAGTGTGTAAGTCCCACCCTAGAATGCGCTACCCTCTGCCCTGCAGTTGTTGCCAGTCTTTTGGATAGGCTACATATCTTAGCCATCCACTGTGATGTCATCACTAGCCATGCAGATGGTGGTTAGCTTGGTAAGCACTGGTTACCCATTCCCAAAGGGCTATCCCTGGACCTCCGATGCTCATAGCCGAAGTGTACCAAAGTACCTTATCGGTATGGGCCTTATCCCACAGAAATAACCCCAGATGACTCTCCATCTCAGTCTATCCAGGGTTACCGTGGCCTGTTCTATTTGGCAATATTTCAAAAGGGTCGTCGCCCCCTATCCTGTTTGTTCTGCTGGTGGCCACGTTCAGACATTTGGCCAACCAGGATAGCAAGCGTTCCCAAACCGTCAGTCAGAAGAAAAAAACGAATCCAAACAAGACACAGAGTGTCTCTCTACTCCACTATTAAATATAAAAATGTGCGATTATACTGTAGTTCAAAACAAAAATAACTATGTTAATATTTGAGATGTACTTATGGTCACCAGCCATAGCAAGTTAATACATGTGGTACTTTAAATAATACATCTAAATGAATACAATAAATCACCTCTGCAACAATAGAAAAAAAAAGTATAAATAATTTGAATCTGCTAATAGTATCAATTTATGTGGCAGTGGCAAGTGGATCTAACTACCATGTACTGTATATCCACTGATGTATGTTGCATCAGTATACCAATACTGTAATGCTGCCACTAAACCAAACCGTGCCACAAAAGGGTCCATGCCAATTCATGCTTTATTGAATTTTCCTGTCAAAAGTTAAGGGCATGCGTTTTTAGTGAAGCAGTGACATTTGACTGACTATGAAACATTACTACAAGCATCAATGACATTTTGACAATAACAGGTTAAAGGTTTGACTGGGGTCAACCCTACTTTATGACAAGATTGCTCAGTCTGAGAGCTTAAGTTCAATGCGCACTTGGGAGTGGGCTGTAGTTACTTTGGCAGAGGAAGGGGTGTTCTTGTTCTCCATCGCCAAGCGATGAAGCTGGTTTCATCTCACTACAAGTTCACCTCCACAATAAGTCAAGTCCCTTTTTCTGAACTACAAAACTCTTAACCTTTCCTCTCCAAACCACTTGCCTCTCCCCACTGATGAATGTTTATTGCACATACTTGCCATTTCTATTGCTGCACCTATTGGCATTGTTATTGATGGATTAGCTGTATTAAAATATCACAACACCAAGTGCAGAACAAGAAAACGAGACACACAAGAATTTAAAAATAAACTAACCCAAAAAGTTGCGCAAAAAAACTCACAAAACACCACACCAAATCAGGATGCCCATTCAGGCACAATACATTAGCGTGATCTTCCATGCACAAAACACCCAATTACAGGATGACAGTTGCTAATAACAACAGAGCATAATTCAGCTTTAAAGAGCTTATTTTACCATGAACCTACCCTTATAGCATGTCATGCAGACAACAATGAACCAAGGGTTAGGGTTAAGACAAATATTAAGACAAAAAAAAGAAAAAAGAAATTGAAGTACAAAAAGCCTAATTCCAAGTGCCTGGCTGTCTAACTGCATTTTGCCACTAGGTGGAGTTAAGTACTAAAAAGAGAGTATTCTCGGGAATTTAAACTAGTTTTAAACCCTTCATGGGTTGGTGTTTCTATGCTGCTTGAGGGAAAGGAAACCTCCTCAGCAAACCTTCTCGTTTACATCCGCCAAAGCTACTTCCTGATTCTCCTGTCCTCTGTGTACATCTTTTCTCCTTGATTCAGAACATCTTTGACCATCTCTTACTTCCTAGTAAAATGAGAGCATATAGCATATAACGCTATAGTACCTACCCTGGACTGAAAACACACATGTAATCCTCATTCTATTTCACAATGAGACACATTGAAAATACTACTGACCCACACTGACTAGCCCCAATTAGAGAATAGGTCACACAACGTTGTGCACCTATTAAAGAAACCTCACTCCCAAATCCAGACACAGCCCAAGCAAATTAACAGCATAAACTTTCAATGCATAGTCTGCAGGGACAAAGATTAAAGAATTCTAAAAGATTATATATATTGGCCTGTCTATAACATTTACCCATAACTTCACCACAACGCTACTACTACACAATTTTCCTGTCTTTTCAAATCAAAGTCCCTGCCTCTGACATGGATCCATCATCACTAACGTCCTCTTCTCCTTCTAAATCACTTGGCACAGACCATCCTGTGTCTCCCCACTTTTATTTCCCCTCCTCCCATCTTCTCATTTCTCTGTTTTTCCTTCTACACACTTCCACTTCATCCCTCTCTCCTTTTAGCGTTTTCATTTTCACACAGCTTGGCTGCTGGTAAGCGAAAGCCAAAAAAACTATGATAATGTTGGTTGTAAAACTATGATAGCTACTGTGGGACGTTAGTCTATTAAGCGACTAGTACGGTAGTATGCTACTACTTTCCCAAAATGTATTTAAAAAAATAAAATATAAGAGATAACATTCATAGCTGAAATGTATAAATGTTTCAGTACCATAGTAGCATCTTATGTAAACAATACATACATGTAAAAATGCTTTTTTTCTGTCACCTATACAGAGCAGGGGTCTTTTGAAAAACTTCCTCCCTAAAACTCTCCCAAACAGTGAGATGAATGCCGAGGCTTCTCTCACAATGTGTCCCACTTTGATTATTTACTTACTTGTCTTGTGTTTGTTTTTGACTCAGTGAGACGTCATATGGTACGACCGGTAGAAATGCTGACTGGTGCAAACTGGTGTGGGAACTCCTTTACTGGTCTGGGGGCGGAGAAGGGAAGTCTACAGTCTTGACTCTTATAGCATGATATACTACAGTACCCATAATGCACTACTCCCCCTTCAACTGGGTCCAGGGTCTGCCAATCGGTTGTTGGCCGATGCTGACCCCCAGCGCTGCTATATCTCCCCCAGCCCAGCAGAGGGCACTCCTCCGGCACTGTTGTGGGTAGTTATACTGGGTGGGGAAAGAAGTCTGCACTGCATTTCTCATCCATCACTGAAGCCCAGGTACTTATGAGTGTGCTGGGGGCGTAGCCGTGTTTTGTTGTGATGGTAACATGCCAATGTGCTACTGCGTTAGCCATTTGTTAGCAGTTTTTGCGAATTGGCTCGCCGTGGCATGATTTGCAGCCCAGCAACCACCCCGGTTGACCTCTCCCATTGGCTGTGGGGTGTGTGTGTGTGTGTGGGGTGTGTGTGTGTGTGTGGGACCAGATGTCCCCGGGTCTCCTTCAGGTCCTACTCTCAGATGGTGGATGTGCGGTCAACTCCATCTAGACACACAGGAGGGAGGGACATAGGACAAACCATCAGATAGGAATAAGAATAACAACTGGACAAATACAGACGGAATGTTTCAAAACAAAAAACTGTTGCATCTGGCCTAGCTGGACAAACAAAGAGGACCTGGGTTATGTCCTAAATGACACCCTATTCCCTACATAGTGCACTACCTTTGACCAGAGCCCTATGGACATAGGTGTCTTTGGACCTTAGAAACAAGCTATATAAATCCTATGTATTGTTATTTTGGTAATTGTTATTTTATTGCAAAAGCAGCAGCTACTCTTCCTGGGGTCCACACAAAACATGAAACATAATACAGAATATCAACAGACTTTTGTCTGTTGATATTCTGTATTATGTTTTGTGTGGACCCCAAGGACAGAACTACATAAAAAAAATGTTTAAGGCACACGTAGGCTACATATCAATACATACACACAAACTATCTAGGTCAAATAATAGGGGAGAGGCGTTGTGCCACGAGGTGTTGCTTTATCAGTTTTTTGAAACAAGGTTTGCTTTTTATTTGAGCAAAATGAGATGGAAGGAAGTTCTATGCAATAAGGGCTCTATATAATACTGTACGCTTTCTTGACTATGTTCTGGATTTGGGGACTGTGAAAAGTACCCTGGTGGCATGTCTGGTGGGATAGGTGTGTGTCAGAAATGTGTAAGTTGACTATACAAACTATTTGGGATTTAATGTCTCTTGTAAAAATAAGTGATACAGTCTGTCTCTCCTAAACTCTTAGCCAATAGAGACAGGCATGCATATTTATATCAGCCCTCTGATTACAATGAAGAGCAGTACGTGCTGTTTCTGGGCCAGCTGCAGCTTTTAACTAGGTCTTTCCTTGCAGCACTGGACCACACGACTAAAACTAGAGCCCGCAGAACTTGCTTTTTGGAGTGTGGTGTCAAAAAAGCAGAGCTTTCTTTACTACGGCCAGACTTCTCCTCATCTTTACAACCATTGAATCTATATGTTTTGACCATGACAGTTTACGATCTAAAGTAACACCAAGTAATTTAGTCTCCTCAACTTGTTCAACAGCCACACCATTCATTACCAGATTCAGAGGTCTAGAACTTAAGGAATGATTTGTACCAAATACAATGCTCTTAGTTTTAGAGATGTTCAAGACCAGTTTATTACTGGCCACCCATTCCAAAACAGACTGCAACCCTTTGTTAAGGGTTTCAGTGGGTGCATTAGCTGTGGTTGCTGATGCGTATATGGTTGAATCATCAGCATACATGGACACACATGCTGTGTTTAATGCCAGTGGCAGGTCATTGGTGAAAAGAGTAGAGGGCCTAGAGCACTGCCCTGCGTTACACCACACTTTACAGGTTTGACATTAGAGAAGCTACCATTAAAGAAAACCCTTTGAGTTATATTAGATAGATAGCTCTGAATCCACAATATGGCAGAGATTGAAAAGCCATAACACAAGTTTTTTCAACAACAGGTTATGGTCAATAATATCAAAGGCTTTATTGAAATCTAACACAGCTCCCACAATCTTATTATTATCAATTTCTTTCAACCAATCATCAGTCATTTGTGTCAGTGCTGAGTGCATGTTGAGTGCCCAACTCTATAAGCATGCTGAAAGTCTGTTTACAGAGAAATAGAATTGTATTTGGTCAAACACAATTTTTTCCAACAGTTTGTTAAGAGCGGGCAGCAAGCTTATAGGTCTGCTGTTAGAACCAGTAAAGGCCACTTTACTACTCTTAGGTAGTGGAATTACTTTGTCTTCCCTCCAGGCCTGAGGACAAAGACTTTCCTCTAGGCTCAGATTAAAGATATGACATAAAGGACAGGCAATAGTCAGCTACCATCCTCAGTAGCTTTCCATCTAAGTTGTCAATGCCAGGTTTGTCAGTATTGATTGACAACAATAATTTTCCCACCTCTCCCACACGGACTTTACAAACTTGCAATGCTTTTATTTCATCATTTGTATGTTTATTGTTGGCATTTCCTGCCTAAGTTTGCCCACTTTGCCAATGAAGTAATCATTAAAATAAGTGGCAACATCAAATGCTTGTGTGATGAATAAGAAATCTGATTCGATGAAAGAGTGAGTTGAATTTGTCTTTCTGCCCATAATTCCATTTAAACTACTCAAGTTGTTTTCCATAATTCTTTATATCATTGATCTTGGCTTCATAATAAGGTTTATTCTTGTTTTTGTTGAGTTCAGTCACATCATTTCTCAATTTGCAGTAAGTAAGCCAGTCAGATGTGCAGCCAGACATATTAGCCACCCCCCCCCCCATCTCTTTCAACAATACAATTGTTAAATTCCTCATCCACCCATGGAGCCTGGACAGGTTTAACAATAATTGGAAGAAGCAATTTCATAAATTCATCAAGTGCAGCATCTGGATGCTCCTCATTAAACACATCAGACCAACACCTTTTTTTAACATCATCCACATAAGAGTCACTGCAAAATCTTTTGTATGATCTCTTATACACTATTTTAGGCCCAGCTATTGGAACTTTGGCTTTCCTGGATATAGCCACTACGGATACAGCTTTAGAACAAAGTTCTACAGTATTAGTAAAAATGTGATTGATACATGTGGACGATCTTGTTCCTGTAGTGTTTGTAAACATCCTGGTAGGTTGATTAATAACCTGAACCAGATTACAGGCACTGGTTACAGTAGGAAGCTTTCTCTTGAGCGGACAACTTGATGAAAACCAGTCAATATTCCGGTCCCCAAGAAAGCAGACCTCTCTGTTTACATCACATTCACTATCAAGCATTTCACACAAACTCAGCAAAAAAAAAAATATCCTCGCACTGTCAACTGCATTTATTTTCAGCAAACTTAAAATGTGTAAATATTTGTATGAACATAACAAGATTCAAGAACTGAGACATAAACTGATCAAGTTCCACAGACATGTGACTAACAGAAATGGAATAATGTGTCCCTGAACAAAGAGGGGGTCAAAATCAAAGTAACAGTCAGTATCTGATGTGGCCACCAGCTGCATTAAGTACTGCAGTGCATCTCCTCCTCATGGACTGCACCAGATTTGCCAGTTCTTGCTGTGAGATGTTACCCCACTCTTCTACCAAGGCACCTGCAAGTTCCTGCAGGAAGGGTACCACATGAGGGAGGAGGATGTCTTCCTGTAACGCACAGTGCTAAGATTGCCAGCAATATGACAACAAGCTCAGTCCGATGATGCTGTGCCACACTGCCCCAGACCATGACAGACCCTCCACCTCCAAATCAATCCCGCTCCAGAGTACAGGCCTCGGTGTAACGCTCATTCCTTCGAAGATAAACGCAAATCCGACTATCATCCCTGGTGAGACAAGACTACGACTTGTCAGTGAAGAGCACGTTTGGCTAGTCCTGTCTGGCCCTGTGACGGTGGATTTGTGCCCATAGGCAACATATAATTGCCGGTGATGTCCGGTGAGGACCTGCCTTACAACAGGCCTACAAGCCCTCAGTCCAGCCTCTCTCAGCCTATTGTGGACAGTCTGAGCACTGATGGAGGGATTGTGCGTTCCTGGTGTAACTCGGGCAGTTGTTGTTGTCATCCTGTACCTGTCCCGCAGGTGTGATGCTCGGATGTACAGATCCTGTGCAGGTGTTGTTACACATGGTCTGCCACTACGAGGACGATCAGCTGTCCATCCTGTCTCCCTGTCTAAGGCATCTCACATTACGGACATTGCAATTTATTGCCCTGGCCACATCTACAGTCCTCATGCCTCCTTGCAGCATGACCAAGGCACGTTCATGCAGATGAGCAGGGACCCTGGGCATCTTACCTTTGGTGTTTTTCAGTCAGTAGAAAGGACTCTTTAGTGTCAGAAGTTTTCATAACTATGACCTTAATTGCGTACCGTCTGTAAGCTGTTAAGTGTCTTAACGACCGTTCCACAGGTTCAAGTTCATTAATTGTTTCTGGTTCATTGAACAAGAATGGGAAACAGAGTTTAACCCTTTTACAATGAAGATCTGTGAAGTTATTTGGATTTTTACAAATTATCTTTGAAAGACAGGGTCCTGAAAAAGGGATGTTTCTTTTTTTGCTGAGTTTATTATTTAGATACTGACTTATCACTTGGTGGCCTATAGCAACACCACAAAAGAAAAGGCTTTAGATATGCCAAGTGAACCTGCAACCACAACACTTCAATAACACTTGACATAAGATCTTCTAAGTATGACAGGGATATGGCTCTGAATATATACAGCAACACCTCCCCCATAAGCATTTATGTGTCTCTTCTATCGATGTTATATCCTTGTATTGCACTGCTGTATCATCAAATTAATTATCTACGCGAGTCTCAGAAAAGGCGAATATATGTTATCTGATGTTAGCAAATTATTGATTTCATGAACCTTATTTCTAAGGCTACATATATTATTATGGGCTATTTTCAACCCTTTCTTGGGTAGCTTAGAGATAGACATCATTCTGAAGCGCAAACACACATTCAGCAGTCCATTAAATCAATTGGTGTCCTGCGGGGTTGAAGCTACGAACTCATAGGCTTGGCTCTCTCATCCCATCCAGGCTTCTGGGAGGGAGGGTGGACAATGAGCCTGTCCTATGGACCAGGGTGCATTACATACAACAATTTACTATTATTGGAGTTCCTGTGTGTGGTCAAGGGTCTCATGACATTCCAAATGGAACCCTATTCCCTATATAGTGCAATACCTTTGACCAGAGCTCTGGTCAAAAGTAGTGGACTATAAATGGAATAGGGTTCCATAAGAGAGTTATGTAGGCCCATGTTAACAATGCACCAATCCCTAACCCTTACCCCCTGTGGCACTTTCGGAGATCTGGAGGCAATTAGCAATATGCTAATAGTGCCACCTTTCCCTGTCATAGGCTTGATGAAATGTTCACCATAATGGATATCCAATCCTTTCAGTTCTACAGAACTGCCTAACGTCTGGAAGCATGTCAATATTAGGGAAATGACTTGCAGCTTTCTGTAAAATTGGTTAAAAGAAAAGAGAGTTTGGTCATTTTTAGAGCTGACAGATTTCTATTGGACAGTATTTACTCGATTTGTAAATAAGGGCATTCCATTCACAATGAGTACTTTGGTTCTAATTTATATTCTGTGGATTCAGTATGTTATAGAGAGAGAGAGAGAAAGGAGGGGCAGAGGGTTACAGTAGAGAGGAAGGGTCCAGTCTGGGACTAGCACTCCTCAGCTAACCACCTCTGCTCTGGGCCTGTGTGTGTGTCCACCTACACAAAGCGGTGCTTGTCCATCCTAGCTCTGCGCCGAGCACTGAGGGCCACTGTCTCTGCCTCTGTGCTGGCGAGGCCGGGGAGAGAGAAAACAGCCCTTTTATTTCAAACTAAACTCCACTTCACATGGATAATCGCAGTAACCATTCCCATCTCCCTTCCTCTCCTATCCACTCCACCCTTCTATCCTCGTGTGGATTATTTGTGGAGACACACCCTGGCTACAGCCAAACGGGCTCAAATACTATTTGAAATATTTTGAGCAATTGCTTTAGCCTTCCTGGAGGGCCTGTTCTATTGCAGGTTCAAGCAAGCACAGCTAAAGCATTTGAAATGATTTTGAATAATATATGAACCCAGGTCTGGGCAAGCCATCATCTTTGGGCAGTTGAGACTCTGGATGTATTCACTGTATGTTGCTGGCTTCATTAGTATTACGGTTACATTCTGACAAGACATATGAATGTTCCCGATGACTTGGCAAATGACTCACCCGTAACTTATTTTTTCCTTTAAAACCTCTACAGGATCAGTGGGTCCCCCGCGGGACGGTTGAGCTAACGTAGGCTAATGCGATTAGCATGAGGTTGTAAGTAACAAGAACATTTCCCAGGACATTGACATGTCTGATTATTGGCAGAAACTTAAATTCTTGTTAATCTAACTGCACTGTCCAATTTACAGTAGCTATTAACAGTGAAAGAACACCATGAAGTTGTTTGAGGAGAGTGCACAGTTATGAACGTGAAAAGTTATTAATAAACCAATTAGGCACATTTGGGCAGTCTTGATACAACATTTTGAACAGAAATTCAATGGTTCATTGGCTCAGTCTAAAACTTTGCATACACTGCTGCCATCTAGTGGCCAAAATCCAAATTGCCCCTAGATTCCTAAGTCATATATTTCTTTCTCTTGCATTTTTTTAAACGCATGTTTTTTTTCCTTTGTATTATATTTTACCAGATCTAATGTGTTATATTATCCTACATTAATTTACATTTCCACAAACTTCAAAGTGTTCCTTTTCAAATGGTATCAAGAATATGCATATCCTTGCTTCAGGGCCTGAGCTACAGGCAGTTCGATTTGGGTATGTCATTTTAGGCAAAAATTGAAAAGAGGTTGAACAGTTGCTGGGTAGAGACACTCCTTTTGTCTGCTGTTTGTTTGTGCGTGTATAGAGGGAATTCCAAAGTTGACACCTTTTGTCTGTTTATTTGCGCATATATACACCGATTATACAAAACATTAAGAACACCTGCTCTTTCTATGACATAGGCTGACCAGGTGAATCCAGGTAAAATGTATGATCCCTTATTGATGTCATTTGTTAAATCCACTTCAATCAGTGTAGATGAAGGGAAGCAGACAGGTCAAATAAGGATTTTTAAGCCTTGAGACAAGGATCATGTATGTGTGCCATTCAGAGGGTGAATGGGCAAGACAAAAGACTTAAGTGCCTTTGAACAAGGTGTGGTAGTAGGTGCCAGGCGCGTTTGTAACAAGAACTGCACCGCTGCTGGATTTTTCATGCTCAACAGTTTACCGTGTGTACCAAGAATTATCCACCACCCAAAGGACATCCAGCCAACTTGACAACTGTGGGAAGCATTGGCCTCAAAATGAACCAACATCCCTGTGGAATGCTTTTGACACCTTGTAGAGTCCATGCCCCGACGAATTAAGGCTGTTCTGAGGGCAAAGGGTGTGTGTGTGTGTGTGTGTGTGTGTGTGTGTGTGTGTGTGTGTGTGAGTGAGAGAGAGAGCGTGCGTACAAGTTTCTTTCTGTGCATGTGCGCACGTGTGAATAAACCAACTGGTACATCAGATACAGTACTGTGTATTGACTAAGAAGTCCAGTATTAACTGGTGTGTGTGAATTCGTATGTGTCTGTTCATGGATGGTTGTGGTGCTCCTACCTCCCAGGGCATGCTCTGTCATACTCAAACACAGAGACTCCAGCCGGTTGTTGATGTCTGGTTCCGTCACTGGCACTTGGAGATCTGGAGAACACCACCACAATGTTACAACAACATACACACAACCAACTACCAGGAGAACTCTGCAACATGACATCAACATACACACAATCAACTACCTAGAGAATTCTGCACAATTACATCAACGTACACACAATCAACTACCTGGAGAACACCACCACAATGTCACAACAACATACACACAACCAACTACCTGGAGAAGACTGCAACATTACAACTAACTACCAGGACAGCACTGCAACATAACGTACCCACAACCAACTACCTGGAGACCAACACCACAATGTTATAACAACGTACACACAACTAACTACCAGGACAGCACTGCGCCATTACAATGTACCCACAACCAACTACCCGGAGAACAACACAACAATGTACCCACAACCAACTACCTGGAGAACACCACCAATGTTACAACGTACCCTCAACCACTGTGAAAGCTCAGCTAAAATAAAAAGCTAAACAAACAACTGAAAGAGTATGATAAATGTGTGTATACCCATACATAAAAAGGCCAGGTAAAGACCCCCAGAAAGTTCCAACATCAACATAACCACTGTGAAAATAGCTCAAAGACTTTACAATCAAAATAATGATGCATTTTTTCACAGTCCTCTACAAACCACAAAATACCACATCAGTCTACTATTCCCATTGAGCACAAAAAAGAGTTGAAATGAAGTTCATCAAAATGTCTTGATCCCAATACTTTAACCTTTCCTAACACCACCACACTGAAATGGCAGCAGACAAAGGAATTAATCATCATGGGCTCCAAATCCCAGTTTGTGCGGGGCGGTCGTCGTAACAATGACCTCCATTCAACCACACCGCGTGTGCTGTGCTTAATCTGATTTACACTACACCGCCAATTAACCAACCGTCTACACATTACACCCCTTAAATACAATACCCAGTCATTTGGGTTACTCAAATTGGGGTGGTTTGTTGCGCATGTGTGAGTGAGGTGTGTACTTCTCAAGTTCAAAGTCACCCGTTCCGACCACAAGGGGGACCCATAAACTCACCCACCCCAAATAAAAACTTAGAAGCGATTGTCTGAGACAAGTTGCTAACTTGTTAGCCTAGCAGCCCCCTCAGCTCAGTTGTGAGCTCCTTACCTAGCTATCACGAGGGGATATCTAGGCCATCGGTTAGCCTTAAGCTGCTCCTGCCTGCCTTAAGCGGAGTCAACGCAGCCCGGGCGGCTGTGAAAATCCCTTGTGGGTAGAGAGAAGAGCCGAGTTATGCACTTGCCGTCGCACTGGCTGGACAGACAGAACAGTCAGCCACTGGCTATTTTTAGGCCTCAAATCCTGGCCCCTCCGCACACACACACACTCCCCTTACCACATCCCATCATTCTCCCTGTATAGTCTCTGTTTTAATCAATCATTTAATCTGTCTAGCGTCAGTTTGAGAAATAGGGGAGAGAGAGAGACAAAGATTGAGAGAGGGCGAGTCCAGGCCTAGCTTTCCAGGCAGCTACATACTCTGGCCCGGCTCCAACTCCAGCCACCCCCGAGTGCATGTGCAGTGTGTATGACTCTGCAGAGCTGTAGAAGGGAGGGAGAGAACGAAGGAGGGAAAGAGAGAAAGGCAGGGAAAGGGTGCCAGGGCTGCTCAGCCACCCAACACAAAGAGGCTCATTGTAACAGTCCACTGACTCTTCCCTCATTCCCTTCCTCACATACGGCTGCATTCCCTCTTTCCCCCTGAAACCGCCCTCCCTCCTCCTTCCTCTCCATTATAAAAAAGGGGGAATACTCTTTGGTTCCCTATGAAAGACAGGCCGGAGGAGGAAATCCCCGCTGTCACATTGATGTCCAGTTTATCCCGCGGCTACGGCTGAAAATAGAATTAAGGATCCAGCCATTACAGAGCAGAACATTGGACTTGAATGGGATCTTTACCTCAGGCTGTTGTCCTGCATTGGTATGCAGATGAGAGCAGTGTGTGTAATGCCCTGTGGCATTACAGCATCTGTCTCCAGGCTAACAAAGAGGAAGGTAGCACTGAGGATGTTAGGCTGCTGAGAACTTATAAAAGATTGAGAGATGGAAATACAAAAAGGAGAGAGAGAGGGAAAAGAAAGAGGAAGAGAGAAAGAGAGGCTAAGATAAAGAAAGAGAGGAACAGAAAGATAGGACTACCTTGTACAGTAGAGTAATGTGTGACAAAGTGTGTGTGCGCACGTCTATGTATCGTGTAACTGAGTGTGCGTGTGTGTGTGATTTCTTACCAGACTGCTGAAACATAACCATGGTGTGTGGCGTGGTGTGGACAGGCAAGGAGCGGGTCCTCTGCACTGAGCTGTGGGTTCGGCTGGGCATGCTATTACTGCCTCCGGGGTTGGCAAACCATAAACCCTGTTGAACAAACTGATAGTCACACAGACAGCCACAACAGACTGATAGCCCTATGAGCACAAGACGTTTAAAAGACGTTGTGCTTGGTTGAAAAGATGTTGAAACCACGACTTTTCAAACTTTTGTGCTCACTAGGAGGCTAGAGGTCATATATCTTTGGATATACAGTTCTGCACATTGTTGGCGATACTTGAAATACCCACCCCCCCCCACCTTGGCCCCCTCAAATTGCAGTTTGAGACCCCTACATTAGACAAACTACTGAGAGCACCTCACTCAATAAGTGCAATTTCATTTATATTTAAAAATGACATTTCACAATAATTCAGCATGACTTATAGGCCAATAGTCCGACCTTTTGGTTTACAATTTCAATCATGAGCAATCTACATTTTGGTTACACTCTGATCCAAATGGACTCACATTAATTTCCGCAAAATTGTATTAATTAGGACTATCACATAGGGTAGCCTAGTGGTTAGAGCGTTGGACTAGTAACCGGAAGGTTGCGAGTTCAAACCCCCGAGCTGACAAGGTACAAATCTGTCGTTCTGCCCCTGAACAGGCAGTTAACCCACTGTTCCCAGGCCATCATTGAAAATAACAATTTGTTCTTAACTGACTTGCCTGGTTAAATAAAGGTAAAATAAAAAATAAATAAAATAAAAATACACACCCGGGGGTGGCTTTATAAAAGTGTGTAAAAACTAGGGGAGGGCACACCAGGTGTTTTCACTCTAGCCTATAACTACTGAGCCATTATAAAGTCAACCTTTTCTTGTTCTCCCTTTCTCTCCCCCCGTTTAACCTCAAACTACTGACACTTTAGCCGTGCGGATACCTCTCTGTAACCTGCCTATTATACATTCAACCTTCTCTCTCCCTCTACTCCCCACTCTCTCTCTCCCTCTACTCCCCACTCCCTCTCGCTGTCCCCCTTTCCCGGCCCTCCCATACAGAGAGCCAGGGAAAAACAGGAAATGCCTGTGCACTGTTCTCACTGCCTCTGACTAGCTCACTTGCTCTCGCTCCTTCTCCTCCCTTTCCCCTCTGCTCTCCGTCACCCCTCCCCCTACACCACCACCACCACCGCCCTAACAATGACTCACCCCAGTCTCTCTCCCCCCTCCTCCCCCCTCTTTTAATTACGCACATTCCATACTTTTTGATTTAGTCCCAAAAAATGGTTGGACGGAGAAAGTGTGCGGACTGTGGAGGAAGCGGTTTGGAATTTCTTCCCATTGTAAGGATGCATAAAGAAATGCAGAATGGGAGCATAGCAGATGTGTGCCAGGTTATCCCTGCTGTGGAGTGGAGAACTGTTTCAATGAGCACTAGTGATGTAGGGTCTGTGGAATGCGGGATCCGCCTACAAGTTCCAGCCACTTCACCCGACACGCCACTGACGCTGCCTTTCCCCTGTTGCGTTTCCCCCCTTATGGTTGTATTTGTTTCTATGACTGTCTTTACAACTATGTAATTCACAGGGAATGATAGTTCGGGACAGATCTGAAAGAGGGTATTGTTAGGAGTTTGATTATTTCTCTGTGTGATGGGATGATTCCAGAATCCAGACACTTGACCAAGTAGTGGTTTTCTCCCCTTTTCCTTTCTCCCGCAGTATATAGGCATATACGCAGCACCCCTTCAGTATGAGAATACAATAACGTTGTTGTTTCTGCATGTAGGTCCCCTTTGTATCAGTAACCTTTATATCACTACCCATTTTCCACTACTGTAGTGAACCAAATTGTGATTGAAGCTGATAGGGATGTCCTCCCATTAAAAAGGTAGGCTTACTCAGCAATATAACATAACCTTAAAAATCCTTTCAGATCTAAATGAATGGCCAAAATCTGGAAATGTGAGGTTAACTCAGACTTCAGACACTACACATTAATGTTAATCGGACAATTGTGA